>NC_053025.1:33290886-33422312 GCF_003073215.2 Triticum urartu
AATCAACACTACTAGCAACCCACAAGTACCAATCTGAGGCTTTGGGACAAAGATTGGATACAAGAGATGAACTAGGGTTTGAGATGAGATGGTGCTGGTGAAGTTGTTGATAGAGCTTGACCCCTCCCGCTGAGATGACGATGGTGATGATTTCCCCCTCCCGAAGGGAAATTTCCCCGGTAGAATAGCTCCGCCGGAGCCCTAGATTGGTTCCGCCAAGGTTTCCCCTCGTGGTGGCGGAGTTTTGTCCTGTGAGCTAGCTTATGATTTTTTCCTGGACGAAAGACCTCATATAGTAGAAGATGGGCATCAGAGGCCTGCCAGGGGGTCCACGCCCCCCTCTGGTACTTCTTTCCCCCAATATGTTTTATATATTCTGAAAATAATTCCCATGCAGTTTCAGGACTTTTGGAGTTGCGCAGAAATAGGTCTCTAATATTTGCTCGTTTTCCAGCCCAAAATTCCAGCTGCCGGCATTCTCCCTCTTCATCTAAACCTTGTAAAATAAGAGAGAATAGGCATAAGTATTGTGACATAATGTGTAATAACAACCCATAATGCAATAAATATCGATATAAAAGCATGATGCAAAATGGATGTATCAACGCCCCCAAGCTTAGACCTCGCTTGTCCTCAAGCGGAAGCCGAAATTGGAAAATATGTCCACATGTTTAGAGATAGAGGTGTCGATAAAAATAAAATATAGACATGAGGGCATCATGATCATTCTTAGAACAGCAACATATATATATATATGTATATATACATCATCATATGACCTCTTATGCTAAAGTAACAATTCATTCACAGTTTCAAGTATGAATCATAAACTTCATTGAGAACTAACAAACTATAATCTCAGTCATTGAAGCAATTGTAATTTATCATAACATCGGAAAGAGTCAATATAAGAGCTTTTCAACAAGTCCACATACTCAACTATCATTTAGTCTTTCACAATTGCTAACACTCACGCAATACTTATGGGTATGAAGTTTTAATCGGACACAGAGAAAGATAGGGGCTTATAGTTTTGCCTCCCAACCTTTTACCTCAGGGGGTAATGTCAACAATAATAGTTCATGAAAACTCACATCCAATTAGCTATATATATCCGGATCTTTCCAACACATTGTGCTTGCCAAAGGATAAAATGTAAAAAGGAAAGGTGAAGATCACCATGACTCTTTTATGAAGTAATATACAAGAATAAAAGATAGGCCCTTCGCAGAGGGAAGCAGAGGTTGTCATGTGCTTTTATGGTCCCAGTCACGACGTTGTAAAACGACGGCCAGTGAATTGTAATACGACTCACTATAGGGCGAATTCGAGCTCGGTACCCGGGGATCCTCTAGAGTCGACCTGCAGGCATGCAAGCTTATTTTCTTCACACTAATAAGTCATACATATTTCGAGAGCAATTTTTATTGCTTGCACCGATGACAACTTACTTGATGGATCTTACTCAATCCATAGGTAGGCATGGTGGACTCTCATGGCAAAACTGGGTTTAAGGATATTTAGAAGCACAAGTAGTATCTCTACTTGGTGCAAAGAACTTGGCTAGCATGATAGGGAAAGGCAAGCTCAACATGTTGGATGATCCAAGACAACATAATTTATTTCAGATGTAGGAAAATATAACCCATTACGTTGTCTTCCTTGTCCAACATCAACTCTTTAGGATGTCATATTTTAATGAGTGCTCACAATCATAAAAGATGTCCAAGATAGTATATTTATATGTGAAAACCTATGTTTCTTTATTACTTCCTATTAATTGAAACGATGACCAAAACTATGCTTGTCAACTCTCAACAATTTTTATTCATCATACTCTTTATATGTGAAGTCATTAATCTCCATAAGATCCATATATGATCTCTTTGTTTCTTTTTATTCTTTCTCTTTTATTTTATTCCCTCAAGATCATAGCAAGATAATCAAGCCCTTGACTCAACACTAATCTTTATTATATAACTCACGGACTCGATTACATAGAATGATCATAAAGCAAAACTCGAAACTAGATCATACTAAAACTTTATTCTACTAGATCAAGATATTATCAAAAGGTCGAACTAAGAAAAATAGTAAAGATAAAAGTGTGATGGTGATGCGATACCGGGGCACTCCCCCAAGCTTGGCAGTTGCCAAGGGGAGTGCCCATACCCATGTGTTTATGTCTCCTTCCTCGGAGGTGGTGATGATGGAGTTGTTGATGATGTAGGCTTGTCGTTCGTCTTCCAAGGCATAGGCTCACCATCATAGAAGGATGATCGAGTCTCCGGGATCCTCAAATCTGCAGCCAAACTCATCCTCTTGAATCTATATTCATACTCACAGTTTTGGTTTTGCAGGTCACAGATCTGGGCTTGGAGGCGCTCAATTTTCTCGTGAAGCTTGAAGATGGCCTCCCCAATGTTCTTGTCATCCAGCTTGTGGTTGTTGGTGAACTCCGCGATCATTATGTGATTGGAGTCGAGTCCACGTTCCACCATCTCCTGGCACTTGAAAACTTGTTTCTCCATTGCTTCGAGTCTTGTCTCCACGCTCCCGGTCCTCCTTGGTCCCTAAACATCGCGGATGTGTAGCAACCCCTCATGCATCTCAATGGTTTGAGGGTGTTGCAGCACCTCTGTGAGGTAGGGGTTGATGAACTTCTCGAAGAACTTGTCCTTGGGGGCACTTGAAGACGCCATGGCGATCTAGATCTGTCAGCAAAACAACTCGAGACAAAGACAGAAGATATTTGCGTGATACGGTGGTCAAAACCTTTGGGAGATTATATAATGAATTTTTACCGACCAAACGAAGTATCGTGCAAGAAAACGGAGTCCGTAAGGCACATGAGGTGCCCACGAGACAGGGGGCATGCCCAAGGGGGTAGGGCATGCACTCCACCCTTTTGGAAGCCTCGTGTCCTTCCCGGACTGCTTCTTAGTTTTCTATTTTCTTAAATATTCCAAAACAGAGAAAAATTGCTAGTAGAACTGTTTTGGAGTCGGCTTACTTACCGTACCTCATACCTATTCCTTTTCTGAGTCTAAAACATTCTGGAAAGTGTCCTTTATGTATTCCTCCAGGGTTACGGTTTCGATAACATTAGTTTCAACATTTATAGGATTACCTGAGATATAATGTTTGATTCTTTGACCGTTAACCACCCTCGGATTTGTGCCTTCGAAGTTGTTGATTTTTATGGCACCGGAATGATAGACCTCCTCGATAATGTAAAGACCTTCCCATTTTGAGAGGAGTTTGCCTGCAAAAAATCTTAAACGAGAGTTGTATAGCAAAGCATAATCACCTACATTAAACTCACGCTTTTGTATCCTTTTGTCATGCCATCTTTTAACTTTTTCTTTAAACAGTTTCGCATTCTCATAGGCCTGGGTTCTCCATTCATCAAGTGAGCTAATGTCAAATAACCTCTTCTCACCAGCAAGTTTGAAATCATAATTGAGCTCTTTAATGGCCCAATATGCCTTATGTTCTAGTTCAAGAGGTAAGTGACATGCTTTTCCATAAACCATTTTATATGGAGACATACCCATAGGATTTTTATATGCAGTTCTATAAGCCCATAATGCATCATCAACTTTCTTGGACAAATTCTTTCTAGATCTATTAACAGTCTTTTGCAAAATTAATTTAAGCTCTCTATTACTCAATTCTACTTGACCACTAGACTATGGATGATATGGAGATGCAATTCTATGATTAACATCATACTTAGCAAGCATTTTACGAAAAGCACCATGAATAAAATGTGAACCACCATCAGTCATTAAGTATCTAGGGACTCCAAACCTCGGAAAAATAACTTCTTTAAGCATCTTAATAGAGGTGTTAAGATCAGCACTACTAGTTGGAATAGCTTCTACCCACTTAGTAACGTAATCAACAACAACTAAAATATGAGTATACCCATTAGAGGAAGGAAACTGTCCCATATAATCAAAGCCCCAAACATCAAATGGTTCAATAACAAGTGAATAATTCATAGGCATTTCTTGACGTCTACTAATATTACCAATTCTTTGACATTCATCACAAGACAAGACAAACTTGCGGGCATCCTTGAAGAGAGTAGGCCAATAAAAACCAGATTGCAATACCTTATGTGCAGTTCCATCTCCAGCATGGTGTCCTCCTTAAGCCTCGGAGTGACACTTGTGTAGGATCTGTTCCTGTTCATGCTCAGGTACAAAACGTCTAATAACACCATCTACTCCTTCTTTATAAAGATGTGGGTCATCCCAAAAGTAATGTCTTAAATCATAGAAGAACATTTTCTTTTGCTGGTATGTGAAACTAGGTGGTATAAATTTAGCAACAATATTATTAGCATAATCAACATACCATGGAGCAGTACAAGAAGCATTTATGGCAGCTAATTGTTCATTAGGAAAGCTATCATCAATAGGTAGTGGGTCATCAAGAACATTCTCTAACCTAGACAAGTTTTCTGCAATGGGATTCTCAGCTCCCTTTCTATCGATAATATGCAAATCAAATTCTTGAAGCAAGAGAACCCATCTAATAAGTCTTGGTTTAGCATCTTTCTTTTCCATAAGATATTTAATAATAGCATGATCGGTGTGGACAATTACTTTAGAATCAAAACTATAAGGTCTGAACTTATCACAAGCAAATACAACTGCTAACAATTCTTTTTCAGTAGTAGCATAATTTCTTTAGGCACGGTCTAGAGTCTTGCTAGCATATTGGATAATATTTAATTTCTTATCAACTCTTTGTCCTAGAGCAGCCCCTACTACATAATCACTAGCATCACACATAATTTCAAATGGTAAATTCCAATCAGGTGGCTGAACAATAGGTGCAGAAATCAAGTCTTTCTTAAGTATTTCAAATGCTTCTACACAATCATCATCGAAGACAAATGGAACATCTTTTTGTAAGAGATTAGTCAGGGGCCTAGAAATTTTAGAGAAGTCCTTAATGAACCTCCTATAAAAACCAGCATGACAAGGAAACTTCTTATACCTTTAATGTCCTTAGGACACGACATCTTTTCAATAGCATCAACCTTAGCTTTATCAACTTCAATACCTCTTTCATAAATTTTATGCCCCAAGACAATACCTTCATTAACCATAAAGTGGCACTTTTCCCAATTCAAGACAAGGTTAGTTTCTTCACATCTCTACAAAACTTGATCAAGGTTGCTTAAGCAATCATCAAAAGAAGTTCCATAAACGGAGAAATCATCCATAAAAACCTCAACAATCTTTTCACAAAAGTCAGAGAATATAGCAGTCATACATCTTTGAGAGGTAGCAGGTGCATTGCATAAACCAAAAGGCATACGTCTATAAGCAAAGGTACCGAAAGGGCAAGTAAAAGTTGTCTTTTCTTGATCCTCTTTTGACATAGGTATTTGAGAGAAACCAGAATAACCATCTAGAAAGAAAAAATGTGTATGTTTGGATAGTCTTTCTAGCATTTGATCAATAAATGGTAAAGGGTAATGACCCTTTTTGGTAGCTTTATTTAATTTGCGGAAATCAATTACCATTTTATAACCTGTAACAATTCTTTGTGGGGTCAATTCATCTTTATCATTAGGAACAACTGTAATACCTGCCTTCTTAGGGACACAATGGACATGACTTACCCACTAACTATCAGCAACGGGGTAAATTATACCTGCCTCCAGAAGATTTAGTATTTCTTTTCTTACCACTTCTTTCATCTTAGGATTTAACCGTCATTGGTGATCAACAACCGGTTTAGCGTCTTTCTCCAAATTTATTTTGTGCTGGCATAGAGTGGGACTAATGCCCTTAAGATCATCAAGAGTATATCCAATAGCAGCACGATGCTTCTTCAGAGTTTTCAATAATTTCTTTTCTTCATGCTCTGAACGGTTAGCACTAATAATAATAGGATATATCTCTTTCTCATAAAGATAAGAATATTTAAGAGTATCAGGTAAAGGTTTAAGCTCAAACATGGGATCACCTGTGGGTGGAGGAGGATCCCCTAGGATTTCAACAGGCAAGTTGTGTTTCAAAATAGGTCCCTGTTTAAAGAATATTTCATCTATTTCCCTTCTTTCATTCATAAACATATCATTTTCATGGTCTAGCAAATATTGTTCTAAAGGATCATTAGGAGGCATGGAAATAGAAGCAAGACCAATAATTTCATCTTTACTAGGAAATTCTTTATCATGGGGTTGTTCATGAAATTTAGCAAAATTAAACTCATGATACATATCCCCCAAACCAATAGTAACAACATCCTTTTTGCAGTCTATCTTAGCATTAACAGTATTCAAGAAGGGTCTACAAAATATAATGTGGCAAAAGTCATCTTGTGGGGAACCAAGAACAGGAAAATCAGCAGGGTATTTAACTTTCCCACACAAGACTTCAACATCTTTAACAATCCCAACTGGTGAAATAGTGTCATTATTGGCAAGCTTAATTGTAACATCAATTTCCTCTATCTCAGCAGGTGCAATATCATGCATAATTTCTTTGTATAAGGAATGAGGTATTGCACTAGTACTAGCACCCATTTCACATAAACCATGATAGCAATGATCTCCTATTTTAACATAAATAACAGGCATGCCTACAACAGGTCTATGCTTATTTTTAGTATCAGGTGTAGCAATTCTAACAGCTTCATCACAGAAGTAAATAACATGCCCATCAATATTATCAGCCAAGAGATCTTTAACCATAGCAACACTAGGTTCAACTTAAATTTGCTCAGAGGGTGTAGGTGTTCTAGTATTACTCTTACGAACCACAGTTGAAGCTTTAGCATGATCCTTTATTCTAACAGGGAAAGGTGGTTTTTCAACATAAGCAGTAGGAACAACACGATCAACATAAGTGATAGTCGTTTCTTCAACTTTAATAGGTGCAACTACTTTCACTTCAATGGGAGGATTATATTTAAACCACTTCTCCTTAGGGAGATCAACATGAGTAGCAAAGGATTCATAGAAATAAGCTACTATCTCAGAGTCAAGTCCATATTTAGTGCTAAATTCACGGAAAACATCGGCATCCATAAAATATTTAACACAATCAAACTTAGGTGTTATACCTGACTCCTTACCTTCGTCGAGATCCCAATCTTCAGAATTGCATTTAATTCTTTCCAATAAATCCCATTTGAATTCAATAGTCTTCATCATAAAAGAGCCAGTACAAGAAGTATCAAGCATGGAGCGATTATCGAGAGAAAGCCGAGCATAATTTTTTTGAATAATAATTTCTCTTGAGAGCTCATGATTGGGGCATGAATATAACATTGACTTAAGCCTCCCCAAGCTTGAGTGATGCTTTCTCCTTCGCAAGGACAAAAATTATATATATAATTACGATCATGATGAACAAGATGCATAGGATAAAACTTCTGATGAAATTCAAATTTCAATCGGTTGTAGTTCCATGATCCCATATCATCACATAGCCTAAACCATGTCAATGCCTTTCCCTTCAAAGATAAAGGGAAGACCTTCTTCTTGATAACATCCTCGGGCATACCTGCAAGCTTAAATAATCCACAAACTTCATCCACATAGATTAGGTGCAAATAGGGATGCAATGTTCCATCACCTGTAAAAGGTTTAGCTAGCAGTTTCTCTATCATACCCGAAGGAATTCCAAAGCAAAATTTTTCAGTAGGTTCAGTAGGTGGAGGAGCAACTCTTTGCTCTACTGGTCAGGGTGAAGATACCCCAAACAATCCCCTCAAAGGATTATGTTCCATAGTAACAAGTGACAGTAAATTTCAGCACACTATATAAATTTTTCCTTACCAAATTCCACCTACCAAAGGCACTTCATGCCCCGGCAACGGCGCCAAAAAAGAGTCTTGATGACCCACAAGTATAGGGGATCTATCGTAGTCCTTTCGATAAGTAAGAGTGTCGAACCCAACGAGGAGCAGAAGGAAATGATAAGCAGTTTTCAGTAAGGTATTCTAAGCAAGCACTGAAATTTTCGGTAATAGATGGTTTTGTGATAAGGTAATTTGTAACGGGTAACAAGTAATGAAAGTAAATAAGGTGCAGCAAGATGGACCAATCCTTTTTGTAGAAAAGGACAAGCTTGGACAAACTCTTATATAAAGGAAAGCGCTCCCGAGGACACATGGGAATTATCATCAAGCTAGTTTTCATCACATTCATATGATTCGCGTTCGGTACTTTGATAATTTGATATGTGGGTGGACCGGTGCTTGGGTACTATCCTTCCTTGGGAAAGCATCCCACTTATGATTAACCCCTATTGCAAGCATCCGCAACTACAAAAGAAGTATTAAGGTAAACCTAACCACATCATGAAACATATGGATCTAAATCAACCCCTTACAAAGCAACTCATAAACTAGGTTTTAAGCTTCTGTCACTCTAGCAACCCATCATCTACTTATTACTTCACAATGCCTTCCTCTAGGCCCAAACAATGGGGAAGTGTCATGTAGTCGGCGTTCACATGACACCACTAGAGGAAAGACAACATACATCTCATCAAAATATCGAACAAATACCAAATTCACATGACTACTTATAGCAAGACTTCTCCCATGTCCTCAGGAACAAACATAACTACTCACAAATCATATTCATGTTCATAATCAGAGGGGTATTAATATGCATAAAGGATCTGAACATATGATCTTCCACCGAATAAACCAACTAGCATCAACTACAAAGAGTAATCAACACTACTAGAAACCCACAGGTACCAATCTGAGGCTTTGGGACAAAGATTGGATACAAGAGATGAACTAGGGTTTGAGATGAGATGGTGCTGGTGAATATGTTGATGGAGATTGACCCCCTCCTCCTACGAGTATCGATGTTGATGACAATGGTGATGATTCCCCCCCGGAGGGAAATTTCCCCGGCAGAACAGCTCCGCCGGAGCCCTAGATTGGTTCCGCCAAGGTTCCACCTCGTGGCAGCGGAGTTTTGTCCCATGATCTAGCTTATGATTTTTCCTAGACGAAAGACCTCATATAGCAGAAGATGGGCATCAGAGGCCTGCCAGGGGGCCCACGAGGCAAGGGGCGCGCCTAGGGGGTAGGGCGCGCCCCCACCCTGGTGGACGGTGGGTGGCCCCCCTCTGGTACTTCTTTCGCCCAATATTTTTTATATATTCTGAAAATAATTCCCATGGAGTTTCAGGACTTTTGGAGTTGCGTAGAATAGGTCTCTAATATTTGCTTCTTTTCCAGCCTAGAATCCTATCTGCCCGCATTCTCCCTCTTCATGTAAACCTTGTAAAATAAGAGAGAATAGGCATAAGTATTGTGACATAATGTGTAATAACAACCCATAATGCAATAAATATCGATATAAAAGCATGATGCAAAATGGACGTATCAATTTGTCACTCCGAGTATCGGAGAGGTATCTCTGGGCCCTCTCGGTAATGCACATGATAAGAAGACTTGCAAGCAAAGTAACTAATGAGTTAGCTACAGGATGATGTATTACGAAATGAGTAACGAGACTTGCCGGTAACGAGATTGAACTAGGTATGAAGATACCAAGGATTGAATCTCGGACAAGTAACATACCGATGACAAAGAGAATAACGTATGTTGTCATAACGGTTCGACTGATAAAGATCTTCGTAGAATATGTAGGAGCTAATATGAGGATCCAGGTTCCGCAATTGGTTATTGACCGGAGAGGTGTTTCGGTCATGTCTACATAGTTCTTGAACCTGCAGGGTCCGCACGCTTAACGTGCGATGACGATTTAGTATTATATGAGTTATGTGATTTGGTGACCGAATGTTGTTCGGGGTCCTAGATGATATCACAGACATGACAAGGAGTCTCGAAATGGTCGAGAGGTAAAGATTGATATATAGGATGATAGTATTCGGACACCGGAAGTGTTCTGGGTATTTATCGGAGTACCAGGAGGGTTACCGGAACCCCCGGGTGGAATAATGGCCTTATGGCCCATAAGATGGGAGCACACCAGCCCACAGATTTTAACAACTTAGCACAAGTCAAGATTCATGTGGTTGGATGTAACATCCCAAATTTTCAATTTGGAATGTTATACATATATCATTCATGCATATCATATTTTATTGCATTTCGTTTTGCGATCCTCGAAATCCTAAGCGACTCAAGGACCCTCAGAGAGAGTTGGGGATTTCCCAGTTTTCATATTTGAGTTTTATCAAATATTGAAACGAGGATTTTGGTTTTAATTATTTTTCTCTCCGAAAATATTTTATATTAAAATACATGAGAGGAGATAATATGACTTCTCCAATATAAATGAAATATTGGAGGAAAAAGATTAAAATCAAATATTTGATTTTATCCAGAGTTTATTGCTATTTTATTTGAATTAGAAAAATTGCACATTTTTCAAAGTTGCATTTTAGGGCCAAGAAAATGTTCATCTTGTTCTAAATATTTTATTTAGACGGCGAAAATTTGTTTTGGCATTTGTAGAATTTTATTTTATTTCCTAGGAGTTTTTTTATTTTCGGCGGAATTATTTTTTTAAAAAGGTGCGCACTGGCTAACTGGGTCGAAGTCCAGCCGCCGGTCCATTCCCCCGCGCCGCCGTCTCCTTCCAGGAGACCAAGCCGCCGCCGCCTCGGACGAGGAGTCCGGCCGGGACTCCCCTCGCCGCTGCCTTGGCCCCTCCTCCAAGCCGCCCCCCTCTCCTAAATACCCCGCCCACGGAGCCCCACCACCACCACCCACCCCACCGCCCGCAGCCGCGCCGTCGCCTCTGTCGCGCCTCGCCGTCGCCGCTGCAGTGCTGCCGCCGCCTCTCTCCGCGCTGCGCCGTCATCGCCCCGCCGCTGCAGTCCGCCGCCCCGTCGCCGCAGCCCCGCCTCGCCGGAGCTACACCGGAGGTACCACCGCCGTTCGTCGCCGCCATTTTTTTGAAAACCGCTTCGTTTTTTTAAAAGAAAAACCCTAGTTCATTTTTTTAGATTGGTTCGCCGGTTTTCTCGGTTTATCTTTTTAGCGGACGTTCGTCCGTACTTTTGTTTTAACGAACATTCATTCGTTAGTCTGTTCGTCAGTTTTCTTTTTCTCAGTTTTTCTGCGATTATTTTCGATCGTGATTTCTGATCCGATTTTTGTTTTAGTTTATCTTTTCGCTCGTTTGTCGGAATCAGGTGATTCAAGCGTCTAGATCTTCGTCTCGAAATCCTCTTTCCGTTTAACCAACTTGAACAAGCTTTTGCTACTGTAAAATTTGACCTTAGTCCAGATTAGTAAACAGATCTCGTTTCTTTCGCAGTTTGAGTTTCGTTGCTCTGTTTGATTTGATTCTTTTCGCAAACCGGAGTTCTTAAGTTGAACTTTCTGGTTAGATCTTCTTATTTGATTTTTACCCGTGTTTCTTTGCTTGATTTCTTATGTATGCTATTGTTTGTTTGCGATAGAACACCCGGAGTGCAAAGCGTGCTACTACGAGTCCCTAGGTTTTGCGGATCATCAACAAGGCAAGTAACACTTTGATCATACCTCTTTATCACCCAGTTTTTATGCATTAGTTCCAATCCTCAAACATTGCATGATTAGGATGTGATTAACATGTGGGTTGGGAAGCAGTTGATGAGGTAGAACATATTTCCCTGTTATATTCAAACCCTTGGGTGTTACTTCTACATATTGCTTATATTGTTATGCTATGCTCGTAGACGTGGTTTGGGTGAGTGAAATCCATGACAGATGTGAGATTGTTAATTAATGGTTTAACTTAAGGTGGCAACTTGAATACACATCTGGGTGGATTGTTTGTTGGGCACCTGGAGAATCCAGTGTTGTCCTAGGATATCCCGGAGTACCCGTGTGATAATCCTATGGTCCTCCACCCGGGCTCAAAGGGAACTGAGATATTTTCATGCTAGAGACTTCCGTGTGCAGCCACAAGCTATTATGGGTTCTAGCATAGTTGAGTAAGTTGCGTGAAGCTCCCGAAGAGGTGGATCAGCAGGTAGTGGGATGTAGGTTTGGTATGGTCTGCCTGGAGTATGGGGTTAATGCTTCTGAAAGACTTTGTCTCGGTCATCCGTTTCTCAAACACCTTGTAGTGTGAGAAATCCAACGGAGGAGATCGGGTCTTGTGGGAAAAGTGTGCAAACCTCTGCAGAGTGTATAAACTAATCATGGTTAGCCGTGTCCCCGGTTATGGAAATCTTGAGTATCTAGTACTTGGAGTATCCTAAGTATCTCATCACTCTAAACTAATATTGTTGGGTTGTTAATTACTTTAATTGGGATTGAGTTGGAGGAACCTTCTCAATGATGTTTCAACTACCATGATAGTTAAATAAAATCTATTCCTTTGTTGTAGGGAAAAATTGGCTTTTCGCAAAAAAACTGTAACCATAGAGCTTTCCACCAGCCAAATATGCATGCAGTGATAGTATTATTCTGTTCTTGCTCTACTGTGTTACTTTGCCAGCATATTCCATGTGCTGACCCGTTTTTGGGCAGCAACGTATTATGTTGCAGACTTTTTATACGAGGAGTAAGGTTCGTTAGGTCATTGCCGTGCAGCTCAGCTATGCCGTTGGAGTTGATGGACTCACTTTATCTTCCAAGCCTTCCGCTATTATCGTATTAGATGGCCTTAAGCCATATTTATTGTAATAAGTTCTCTTTTGAGACATTCGATGTAATAATTGTGTGATTGCTACTCTGTTATAAATCCTCGAGTACTGTGTGTCTCAGCATTACCGATCCAGGGATGACACTGAAGCATAGAGACTTGGCCGTTTGAGGTCGGGTCGCTACATTGGAATGGAATGTCTTGACCTCAACACAAGTGTAGGTGGTTATCCCTCAGAAAATGTATGTTGGAAGTGTAGGCATGTTCTGATGGCTCTCTCCACGAATGAAGAGTGGGTGGAGGGGTATATATAGCCTCCACACAAAATCTAACCATTACACACAAATCACCAAACTCGGTGGGACCGAATCATGAAACTCGCTCAGACCGATTTAGTTCAAAATGTGAACGTTAGGATTTTCGGTGGGACCGACATGTCAACTCGGTGGGACCGATTCCATTAGGGTTAGGGCATAACGTAATCTCGGTGAGACCGATTACTCAAACTCGATGGGACCGATTTTGGTAATAGGCAAACAGAGAGTTGGTCAGGCAAACTCGGTGGGACCGATTCGCTCAACTCGGTTAGACCAAAACGTTATGAAGGGGAAACAAAGAGTTTGCATTGAAATATCGGTGGGACCGGTCGCTCATCTTGGTTGGACCGAAACGTTACGAAGGGAAACAAAGAGGTTGCAATCCCATCTTGGTGAGACCGAGATCCCTATCGGTGAGACCGAAATGACTAGGGTTTGTGGCAGTGGCTATGTCAAGTGAACTCAGTGGCGCCGGGTAGGAAATTTCGGTGGGGCCGAGTTTGACTTTTGGTTTGGGAAATATGTGGATATGAGAAAGTAGTTGAGGGTTTTGGAGCATATCACTAAGCATTTTGAGCAAGTAACTCATTAAGCAACACCTCATCCCCTTTTAATAGTATTGGCTTTTCCTATGGACTCAATGTGATCTTGGGTCACTAAAAGTAAAATGTAGAGTCTTGAGCTTGAGCCAACATGTGTTCTTAGTATTTTGAGGGGTCCACTTCTGATTCATGCCATGCCAAACATTGGGATTTCCTGAAATATTTATCTTGAAATAGCATTAGCTCAATGGGCTATATGTTGTTAGGAATTACCAAAACCACCTAGGGATAGTTGCACTTTCAATCTCCCCTCTTTTGGTAATTGATGACAACATATAGATCAAAGCTTCGACAGATGATAATAAGATTGAAAAACATCGTCGCTTTGAGAAGTATGTGATAAGCAAGAACTCCCCCTAAATTTGTGCATTGTTTAAAATTTGCTTTTGAATGCAAATGCACAATCGATTAGGATCATGGGTCACTGTTCCATGTCACATACATCTTGGTGGAGCGCTCAAAATGATAGAAATTAAAAGCATGCACTCATCACCAAGCAAGTGAATGATCATATAAAGATAGTATCATCTAAACAAGCATTAAGGTAGCAAATGATCAATCACATGATCACACAAGGACATAAAGTATCTCACACAATAAAAAGCTCAACCAAAGGCAAAGATGCAAAACTCTCTCTAGAAGCCTATGATCTATACATATTTCTCCCCCTTTGGCAACAAGTTACCATAAAGTTCAAATATGCATAGTGCTATGCGTCTCTCAGGCTTGGTCTTCGGGAGGTGGTGTAGAGAGAACTCCAAGGACGAAGGCATCCGTTGATGTAGTTGGAGCTGGTGGAGTGGCTGCTGGAGGTGGCACTGGAGCTGTAGCTGCTGGTGCTGATGTTGTAGCTCTAGAATCTGTCACTGGCACGGCAGCAGACCTTTGACTCCTTGGCACTCGCTGAAATGCATCTATGGTTGCCTTCGCTCTCTTCTCTTCTGCTTCCTCTTGAAGGTGCTCAACTTCTGTTTGAATCTCAGTTACCTTTAGATCAAGATCATAAAATTTAGTTTCTAAGATTCTCTCCAAGCTCTCCTGGTTTTGAGTCAGGGTGGCCAAGCCCTTCTCAATCTCAGTGTAGACTCGATCAGATATGCAATTTGATCTTTGATACGTCCATTTTGCATCATGCTTTTATATCGATATTTATTGCATTATGGGCTATTATTACACATTATGTCACAATACTTATGCCAATTCTCTCTTATTTTACAAGGTTTACATAAAGAGGGAGAATGCCGACAGCTGGGATTCTGGGCTGGAAAAGGAGCAAATATTATAGACCTATTCTGCACAGCTCCGAAAGTCCCGAAACTTCACGGAAGCTATTTGCAGAATATATAAAAAATACTGAGCACAAGAAGTTCCAGAGGGGGCCCATACCCTGGCCACGAGGGTGGGCAAGCTTTTGGGACGAGACTCCACCGCCACAAGACGGAACCTTGGCGGAACCAATCTAGGGCTCCGGCGGAGCTGTTTTGCAGGGGACACTTCCCTCCGGGAGGGGGAAATCATCACCATCGTCATCACCAACGATCCTCTCATCGGGAGGGGGTCAATCTCCATCAACATCTTCACCAGCACCATCTCCTCTCAAACCCTAGTTCATCTCTTGTATCCAATTCTTGTCTCTAAGTCTGGGATTGGTACCTGTGGGTTGCTAGTAGTGTTGATTACTCCTTGTAGTTGATGCTAGTTGGTTTACTTGGTGGAAGATCATATGTTCAGATCCTATATGCACATTAATACCCCTCTGATTATGAACATGAATATGCTTTGTGAGTAGTTATGTTTGTTCCTGAGGACATGGGAGAAGTCTTGCTATTAGTAGTCATGTGAATTTGGTATTCGTTCGATATTTTGATGAGATGTATGTTGTCTCTCCTCTAGTGGTGTTATGTGAACATCGACTACATGACACTTCACCATTATTTGGGCCTAGAGGAAGGCATTGGGAAGTAGTAAGTAGATGATGGGTTGCTAGAGTGACAGAAGCTTAAACCCTAGTTTATGTGTTGCTTCGTAAGGGGCTGATTTGGATCCATATGTTTCATGCTATGGTTAGGTTTACCTTAATACTTTTGTTGTAGTTGCAGATGCTTGCAATAGAGGTTAATCATAAGTGGGATGCTTGTCCAAGTAAGGATAGTACCCAAGCACCGGTCCAACCACACACCAAATTATCAAAGTACCGAACGCGAATCATATGAACGTGATGGAAACTAGCTTGACGATAATTCCCATGTGTCCTCGGGAGCGCTTTTCTCTATATAAGAGTTGGTCCAGGCTTGTCCTTTGCTACAAGAAGGATTGGGCCACCTTGCTGCACTTTATTTACTTTTGTTACTTGTTGCTTGTTACAAATTATCTTATCAAAAAACTATCTATTACCTATAATTTCAGTGCTTGCAGAGAATACCTTGCTGAAAACCGCTTATCATTTCTTTCTGCTCCTCGTTGGGTTCGACACTCTTACTTATCGAAAGGACTACGATAGATCCCCTATACTTGTGGGTCATCAAGACTCTTTTCTGGCACCAT
The DNA here is from genome assembly GCF_003073215.2 of Triticum urartu. Classification (NCBI taxonomy): domain Eukaryota; kingdom Viridiplantae; phylum Streptophyta; class Magnoliopsida; order Poales; family Poaceae; genus Triticum; species Triticum urartu. The sequence continues at coordinate 33,306,954 of NC_053025.1, forward strand.
TGCCTGGGAATGAAGTGCCTTTGGTAGGTGGAATGTGGTAAGGAAAAATTTATATAGTGTGCTGAAATTTACTGTCACTTGTTACTATAGAAAGTAATCCTCTGAGGGGCTTGTTCGGGGTATCTTCACCTCGACCAGTAGAGAAAAGAGTTGCTCCTCAACCTACTGAACCTACTGAAAATGAAAATTTCTACTTTGAAATTCCTTCGAGTATGATAGAAAAACTGCTAGCTAATCCTTTTGCAGGAGAAGAAACGTTACATCCTGATGAGCACCTAATATATGTGGATGAAGTTTGTGGATTATTTAAGATTGCAGGTATGCCCGATGATGTTATTAAGAAGAAGGTCTTCCCTTTATCTTTGGAGGGAGATGCATTGACATGGTATAGGCTATGTGACGGTATGGGATCATGGAACTACAAACGATTGAAATTGGAATTTCATCAGAAGTTTTATCCTATGCATCTTGTTCATCGTGATCACAATTATATATATAATTTTTGGCCTCGCGAAGGAGAAAGCATCGCTCAAGCTTGGGGGAGGCTTAAATCAATGTTATATTCATGCCCCAATCATGAGCTCTCAAGAGAAATGATTATCCAAAATTTTATGCTCGGCTTTCTGATAACAATCGCACCATGCTCGATACTTCTTGTGCTGGCTCTTTTATGATGAATACTATTGAATTCAAATGGGATTTATTGGAAAGAATTAAACGCAACTCTGAAGATTGGGATGTCGACGAAGGTAAGGAGTCAGGTATGACACCTAAGTTTGATTGTGTTAAATATTTTATGGTTACCAATGTTTTCCGTAAATTTAGCACTAAATATGGACTTGACTCTAAGATAGTAGCTTCTTTCTGTGAATCTTTTGCTACTCATGTTGATCTCCCTAAGGAGAAGTGGTTTAAATATCATCCTCCCATAGAAGTAAAAGTATTTGTACCTATTAAAGTTGAAGAAAAGACTATCGCTTATAATGATCCTATTGTTCCTACTGCTTATGTTGAGAAACCACCTTTTCCTGTTAGGATAAAAGATCATGCTGAAGCTTCAACTGTGGTTCGTAACAGCAATATTAGAACCTTTACACCTCCTGAGCAAGTTAAAGTTGAACCTAATATTGCTATTGTTAAGGAACTCTTGGCTGATAATATTGATGGGCATGTTATTTACTTCTGTGATGAGACTGCTAGAATTGCTAAACCTTGTGCTAAAGATAAACATAGACCTATGGTAGGCATGCCTGTTATTTCTGTTAAAATAGGATATCATTGTTATCATGGCTTGTGTGATATGGGTGCTAGTGCTAGTGCAATACCTATTGACTTATACAAAGAAATTATGCATGATATTGCACTTGCCGAGTTAGAAGATATTGATGTTACAATTAAACTTGCCAATAGAGACACTATTTCATCAATGGGGATTGTTAGAGATGTTGAAGTCTTGTGTGGGAAAACTAAATATCATGCTGATTTTCTTGTTCTTGGTTCTCCACAAGATAGCTTTTGTCCCATTATATTTGGTAGACCCTTCTTAAACACTGTTAATGCTAGGATAGACTGCAAAAAGGATGTTGTTACTATTGGTTTAGGTGATATGTCTCTTGAGTTCAACTTTTCTAAATTTCGTAGACAACACCGGGAAGAGGAATTGCCTAGTAAAGATGAAATTATTGGTCTTGCTTCTATTGCTGTACCTCCTAGTGATCCTTTAGAACAATATTTGCTAGACCATGAAAATGATATGTTTATGAATGAAAGAAGGGAAATAGATGAGGTGTTCTTTAAACAGGGACCTATTCTGAAACACAACTTGCTTGTTGAAATCTTAGGGGATCCTCCGCCACCCAAGGGTGATCCCGTGTTTGAGCTTAAACCATTGCCTGATACTCTTAAATATGCTTATCTTGATGAAAAGAAGATATATCCTGTTATTATTAGTGCTAACCTTTCAGAGAAGGAGGAAGAAAAATTATTGAAAACTCTGAAGAAGCACTGTGCTGCTATTGGATATACTCTTGATGATCTTAAGGGCATTAGTCCCACTCTATGTCAACACAAAATAAATTTGGAAAAAGATGCCAAACCAGTTATTGATCAGCAACGATGATTGAATCCTAAGATGAAAGAAGTGGTAAGAAATGAAATACTAAAGCTCCTTGAGGTAGGTATAATTTATCCCGTTGCTGATAGTCAGTGGGTAAGTCCTGTCCATTGTGTTCCTAAGAAGGGAGGTATTACTGTCATTCCTAATGATAAAGATGAATTGATTCCGCAAAGAATTATTACAGGTTATAGGATGGTAATTGATTTCCACAAATTAAATAAGGCTACTAAAAAAGATCATTACCCCTTACCTTTTATTGATCAAATGCTAGAAAGATCATCCAAACATACACATTTTTGCTTTCTAGATGGTTATTCTGGTTTCTCTCAAATACCTGTATCAGCTGATGATCAATCTAAGACCACTTTTACTTGCCCTTTTGGTACTTTTGCTTATAGACATATGCCTTTTGGTTTATGTAATGCACCCGCTACCTTTCAAAGATGCATGATGGCTATATTTTCTGTTTTTTGTGAAAAGATATGTGAGGTATTCATGGATGATTTCTCCGTTTATGGATCCTCTTTTGATGATTGCTTAAGCAACCTTGATCGAGTTTTGCAGAGATGTGAAGAAACTAACCATGTCTTGAATTGGGAGAAATGCCACTTTATGGTTAATGAAGGTATTGTCTTGGGGCACAAAATTTCTGAAAGAGGCATTGAAGTTGATAAAGCTAAAGTTGATGCTATTGAAAAGATGCCGTGTCCCAAGGACATCAAATGTATAATAAGTTTCCTTGGTCATGCCGGCTTTTATAGGAGATTCATTAAGGACTTCTCAAAAATTTCTCGGCCTCTGACTAATTTATTACAAAAGGATATATCGTTCGTCTTTGATAATGATTGTGTAGAAGCATTTGAAATACTTAAGAAAGCATTGATCTCTGCACCTATTGTTCAGCCACCTGATTGGAATTTACCTTTTGAAATTATGTGTGATGCTAGTGATTATGCTGTAGGTGTTGTTCTAGGGCAAAGAGTTGATAAGAAATTAAATGTCATTCAATATGCTAGTAAAACTCTAGACAATGCCCAGAGAAATTATGCTACCATTGAAAAAGAATTTTTAGCAGTTGTATTTGCTTGTGATAAGTTCAGACCTTATATTGTTGATTCTAAAGTAACTATTCACACGGATCATGCTGCTATTAAATATCTTATGGAAAATAAAGATGCTAAACCTAGACTTATTAGATGGGTTCTCTTGCTACAAGAATTTGATTTGATATTATTGATAGAAAGGGAGCTGAGAACCCCATTAATGATAACTTGTCTAGGTTAGAAAATGTTCTTGATGACCCACTACCTATTGATGATAGCTTTCCTGATGAACAATTAAATGTCATAAATGCTTCTCACAGTGCTCCATGGTATGCTGATTATGCTAATTACATTGTTGCTAAGTTTATACCACCTATTTTCACATACCAGCAAAAGAAACAGGTTTTCTATGATTTACGACATTACTTCTGAGATGACCCACACCTTTATAAAGGAGTAGATGGTGTTATTAGACGTTGTGTACCTGAGCATGAAGAGGAACAGATCCTACGCAAATGTCACTCCGAAGCTTATGGAGGACACCACGCTAGAGATAGAACTGCACATAAGGTATTGCAATCCGGTTTTTATTGGCCTACTCTCTTCAAGGATGCCCGTAAGTTTGTTGTATCTTGTGATGAATGTCAAAGAATTGGTTATATTAGTAGACGTCAAGAAATGCCTATGAATTATTCACTTGTTATTCAACCATTTGATGTTCGGGGCTTTGATTATATGGGACAGTTTCCTGCCTCTAATGGATATACACATATTTTAGTTGTTGTTGATTATGTTACTAAGTGGGTAGAAGCTATTCCAACTAGTAATGTTGATCATAACACCTATATTAAGATGCTTAAAGAAGTTATTTTTCTGAGGTTTGGGGTCCCTAGATATTTAATAACCGATGGTGGTTCACATTTTATTCTTGGTGCTTTCCGTAAAATGCTTGCTAAGTATGATGTTAATCATAGAATTGCATCTCCTTATCACCCACAGTCTAGTGGTCAAGTAGAATTGAGTAATAGAGAACTCAAATTAATTTTGCAAAAGACTGTTAATAGATCTAGAAATAATTGGTCCAAGAAACTTGATGATGCATTATGGGCCTATAGAACTGCATATAAACATCCTATGGGTATGTCTACATATAAAATGGTTTATGGAAAAGCACGTCACTTACCTCTCGAACTAGAACATAAGGCTTATTGGGCTATTAAAGAGCTCAATTATGATTTCAAACTTGCCGGTGAGAAGAGGTTATTTGACATTAGCTCACTTGATGAATGGAGAACCCAAGCCTATGAGAATGCCAAATTGTTTAAAGAAAATGTTAAAAGATGGCATGACAAAAGAATACAAAAGTGTGAGTTTAATGTAGGTGATTATGTATTGCTATACAACTCTTGTTTAAGATTTTTTGCAGGAAAGCTTCTCTCCAAATGGGAAGGTCCTTATGTTCTCGAGGAGGTCTATCGTTCCGGTGCCATAAAAATCAACAACTTCAAAGGCACAAATCCGAAGGTGGTGAATGGTCAAAGAATCAAACATTATATCTCAGGTAATCCTATAAATGTTGAAACCAATGTTATTGAAACCGTAACCCCGAAGGAATACATAAGGGACACTTTCTAGAATGTTTCAGACTCCAAAAAGGAATAGGTACGTGGTACGGTAAGTAAACTGACTCCAAAATAGTTCTAATGGCAATTTTTCTCCGTTTCGGAATATTTAGAAAAATAGAAAAATAAGAAGCAGTCCGAGAAGGACACGAGGTCTCCACGAGGGTGGAGGCCGCGCCCTACCCCCCTGGGCGCGCCCCCTGCCTCATGGGCATCTCGTGTCCTCTCCGGACTCCGTTTTCTTGCACCTTACGTATTTTGGTCGGTAAAAATTCATTATATAATCTCCCGAAGGTTTTGGCTCCCGTATCACGCAATTATCCTCTGTTTGTGTTTCAAGCTATTGCTGCTGCAGATTAGAGCAAGATGTCTTCGCAAGAGTCAGTCGGGGAGATCCGGGTGTCTCATCCGGCATCGAGATCAATGACAAACAACAATGCTGACCACTTTGGGCTAGCAACGGAGGAGGAGATGGAGGCTGATTTGAAGAGGATAGATGCCATTGAGGAGGATCAAGAAGTCACTTCTCGCTTCCGAGCTGGATTCACAATGGGGGAACTACAGAGATCGGTTATCCCAAACTCGGTTATCCCTTCCAATGTTAGATTTCTTTCTTATGGAAATATGAAAAAGAGTGTCACTTGTTCTCCCACAGCTATGCAACACCCTTGGGTGCAAGGAGCTTTGGCTGTTACAGGAAAGCTTCGAAAGGAAATAATGGACCTCGAGCAGCAAGTCAATAAGCTCGAGGAGGAGAATCATATCCTGATAACCCACAAGTATAAGGGATCGCAACAGTTTTCGAGGGTAAAGTATTCAACCCAAATTTATTGATTCGACACAAGGGGAGCCAAAGAATATTCTCAAGTATTAGCAGCTGAGTTGTCAATTCAACCACACCTGGAAACTTAGTATCTGCAACAAAGTGTTCAGTAGCAAAGTAATATGATAGTAGTGGTAGCGGTAGCAAAACCTAACGGTAACAAAAGTAATGTTTTTGGTATTTTGTAGTGATGATAGCAATAGCAACAGGAAAGTAAATAAGCGAAGAACAATATATGGAAAGCTCGTAGGCAATGGATGGGTGATGGAGAATTATGCCGGATGCGGTTCATCATGTAACAGTCATAACCTAGGGTGACACAGAACTAGCTCCAGTTCATTGATATAATGTAGGCATGTATTCCGAATATAGTCATACATGCTTATGGAAAAGAACTTGCATGACATCTTTTGTCCTACCCTCCCGTGGCAGCGGGGTCCTTATGGAAACTAAGGGATATTAAGGCCTCCTTTTAATAGAGAACCGGAACAAAGCATTAACACATAGTGAATACATGAACTCCTCAAACTACGGTCATCACTGGTAACTATCCCGATTATTGTCACTTCGGGGTTAACGGATCATAACACATAATAGGTGACTATAAACTTGCAAGATAGGATCAAGAACACTCATATATTGATGAAAACATAATAGGTTCAGATCTGAAATCATGGCAGTCGGGCCCTAGTGACAAGCATTAAGCATAGCAAAGTCATAGCAACATCAATCTCATAACATAGTGGATACTAGGGATCAAACCCTAACAAAACTAACTCGATTACATGATAGACCCCATCCAAGCCATCACCGTCTAGCAACCCTATGATGGAATTACTCACGCACGGCGGTGAGCATCATGAAATTGGTGATGGAGGATGGTTGATGATGACGATGGCGACGGATTCCCCTCTCCGGAGCCCCGAACGGACTCCAGATCAACCCTCCCGAGAGGTTTTATGGCTTGGAGGCGGCTCCGTATCGTAAAACGCGATGATATCTTCTCTCTAATTTTTTTCTCCCCGAAACTAAATATATGGAGTTGGAGTTGGAGTCGGAGGAGCTCCAGGGGGCCCACGAGGTAGGGGGGTGCGCCCCCACCCTCATGGAGAGACGGTGGGCCCCCTTGCCTTCATCTTTTGCAGGCATTTTTCTTATTTTCTGAAAAGTGGCTCCGTGAAGTTTCAGGTCATTGCGAGAACGTTTGCTCCTGCACATAAATAACACCATGGTAATTCTGCTGAAAACAGCGTCAGTCCGGGTTAGTTCCATTCAAATCATGCAAGTTAGAGTCCAAAACAAGGGCAAAAGTGTTTGGAAAAGTAGATACGTTGGAGACATATCAACTCCCCCAAGCTTAAACCTTTGCTTGTCCTCAAGAAATTCAGTTGATAAACTGAAAGTGATAGAGAAAAACTTTTACAAACTCTGTTTGCTCTTGTTGTTGTAAATATGTAAAGCCAGCATTCAAGTTTTAAGCAAAGATTATAACTAACCACATTCACAATAACGCATAGGTCTCAAGTTTACTCATATCAATAGCATAATCAACTAGCAAGCCATAATAATAAATCTCGGATGACAACACTTTCTCAAAGCAATCATAATATGATGTAACAAGATGGTATCTCGCTGCCCTTTCTAAGACCGCAAAACATAAATGCAGAGCACCTTTAAAGACCAAGGACTGACTAGACATTGTAATTCATGGTAAAAGAGATCCAGTCAAATCACACTCAATGTAAACTAACAGTAATGAATGCAAATGACAGCGGTGCTCTATAATTGGTGCTTTTTAATAAGAGGATGATGACTTAGCATAAAAGTAAATAGATAGGCCCTTTGTAGAGGGAAGCAAGGATTTGTAGAGGTGCCAGAGCTCGGTTTTGAAACAGAGGTGAATAATATTTTGAGCGGTATACTTTCATTGTCAACATAAAAACCAAGAGATGGGGATATCTTCCATGCTACACACATTATAGGCGGTTCCCAAACAAAATGGTAAAGTTTATACTCCCCCTTCCACCAACAAGCATCAATCCATGGCTTGCTCAAAACAACGAGTGCCTCCAACTAACAAGAGTCCCAGGGGGAGTTTTGTTTGCAATTATTTTGATTTACTTTGCATAAAGCATGGGACTGGGCATCCCGGTGACCAGCCATTTATCTCGTGAGTGAGGAGCGGAGTCCACCCCTCTTGAGGATAACCCGCCTAACATCGAAGATACAGACAACCCTAGTTGATACATGAGCTATTCGAGCATACAAAACAGGATATTTATTTGAAGGTTTAGAGTTTGGCACATACAAATTTACTTGGAACGGCATGTAGATACCGTATGTAGGTAGGTATAGTGGACTCATGTGGAATAACTTTGGGGTTTAAGGAGTTTGGATGCACAAGCAGTATTCCCGCTTAGTACAGGTGAAGGCTAGCAGAAGACTGGGAAGCGACCAGCTAGAGAGCGACAACAGTCATTAACATGCATTAAAATTAATCAACACCGAATGCAAGCATGCGTAGGATATAATCCACCATGAACATAAATATCGTGAAGGCTATGTTTATTTTGTTTCAACTACATGCGTGAACATGCGCCAAGTCAAGTCACTTAAATTATTCAGAGGAGGATACCATCGTATCATACCACATCATAACTATTTTAATAGCATGTTGGCACACAAGGTAAACCATCATAACTCATAGCTAATCAAGCATGGCATAAGAAACTATGATCTCTAGTTGTCATTGCAAACATGTTTATTCATAATAGGCTGAATCAGGAATGATGAACTAATCATATTTACAAAACAAAAGAGGTCGACTTCATACCAGCTTTTCTCATCTCAGTCAGTCCATCATATATCATCATAATTGCCTTTCACTTGCACGACCGAACGATGTGAATAATAATAGTAGTGCACGTGCATTGGACTAAGCTGGAATCTGCAGGCATTCAATAAACAGGAGAAGACAAGGAAATATGGGCTCTTTTGTCAGATAATCAATAATGCATATAAGAGCCACTTCAACAATTTAATTATGGTCTTCTCCTATCGACCCCCAAAGAAAATAAAAGAAATAAAACTATTTACACGGGAAAGCTCCCAACAAGCAAAAGAAGAACATGAAATCTTTTTGGGTTTTCTTTTTAATTACTACTACAAGCATGGAAATTAAACTAACTAAAAGTTACAACTAATTTTTTTGGTTTTTCTTAAGTTTTATTAAACACACAAGAAGAAAGCATAAAAGGGAAATAAACTAGCATGGATGATACAATGAAAAAGTATGAGCACCGACATCTAGCAATGAGTGTGTGAACATAAATGTAATGTCGGTGGGAAATACGTACTCCCCCAAGCTTAGGCTTTTGGCCTAAGTTGGTCTATGGCCACGGCTGGCCTGGCGGATATCCATAATAGTAGTTGGGGTTGTACTACGATGCAGAAGAGGAAGACTCCGATTGCCACTGGCTGACAATCATCTCCGGATCCCACTTGCAATTAGACTGTCGTGAAGGATCAACTTGTGGTTCCGGCTCTGGCTCCTCAGCTGGTGCAGGGTTCTGGTAGGCGTGAATAGCCTTCAACGAAACAAGGTACGTGCTTACAGATAAATCAAACAAAGAAGGAGCAGGCAGGGTAATAGTCTCAGGATGATGTTTGTTAAAGAACAATTGATATTTAAGCTCGCCTTCCCTATTCTTAACAATAAAATCATGTGCCACCATACTTTTGTAATCTAAATAAACACAAGGCAGCACTTTTTCTTCCTTCTCAGAATGCCTAATAGGTATGTTAAAATGTGCAGCTAGGCGTGAGGCATAGATGCCTCCAAAGATGGGGCCCTTTGTACGGTTCAGACTTAACCGTTTGGCAATAATGCCGCCCATACTAAAAGTGTTATCACTTTATAAACCTTGGAGCAAAATAATAATATCAGGGATACTAAGGTTTCCATAGTTTCCGTGACCAATTAAACAACGACTAGCAAATAGTGCAAAATAGCGTAAAACAGGAAAATGTATGCTAGTGATTCGTGCATCGGAAACCTTCCTTGTTTCCCCTACAGTGATAGTATCAACAAACCCCTCCACATCATCACGACCTGGTTCCTCTGTCTTGCCCTCAAAAGGGACTAAACAAATTTGACAAAAATCATAAAGTGACATCTCCTTATGCTCATCATATAAATGAAACTCCACCGTAGGTGGTGAGTTCCTAGAATGGAAATGAAAGTTTTGCACAAAGGTATTTGTGAGTAAGAGATACTGATCGCATTGGTCGTGGAGGAAAGTGGTGAGGCCTGCATTCTGAGCCAATTCATGAAAATCTTCATAAATCTCGGCTGCTCTCAAGAAATCCTCGGACGACCATTCACACGCCTGAACCTCCGCGGTGCGAGGTAGATTATACTTATGCTTTGGTGCCTTTTCCTTCGAGCTTTGGCTCGATGAGCCCCTCAAAAGTCTCCTCATCATTTTCTGAAAAATTCTGAAATTTTTAGTAACTTCAAAATAAAAGTAAACCAAACTCAATAATATTGATAACAACTACTCCTACGAGTGCCTAGGGCCTATATCATGCATCAAAACTACTTTTCACCATATAAATTTGACATGCAAGCTCAAGAACAGGGTCACCTAAGCAGCAAAGATTTGCAATGAATAAAGCACTAGAACAAAAACTAATTGGCCCCATGGAGGAATCACATACCAATGAACAATCTCCCCAAGCAGTTTATGAAAGGTGCTTTGAGCAAGGAGATCAAAAATGGCAGCAAGATGAGCTAGAACTCATGCTTGAGCTGGACATTCATGTTTGTGGGAGGAAGATGAAGTGTGTGGGTGCAGGAATAAGTGGAGGAGAGCCACCATGGGCCCACGAGGCAGGGGGTGCGCCCAGGGGGGTAGGGCGCGCCCTCCACCCTCGTGGGCTGGTGGTTGACCCCCCTGCTGTGTTCTCAGTGCCAAATATTCTCAAATATTCTAGAAAAAAATCATATTTAAATTTCAGGGCATTTGGAGAACTTTTATTTTCAAGGTATTTTTATATTGCACGGATAATCAGATAACAGACAGAAAAATATTTATTTTCATTTTATTTAATATAAGTAACAGAAAGTAAAAGTGGGGTACAGAAGGATGTGCCTTCTAGTTTCATCCATCTCATGATCATCAAAAGGAATCCACTAACAAGGTTGATCAAGTCTTGTTAACGAACTCATTCCAAATAACATGGAACCGGAGAAATTTCGAATAACACTATGTTACCTCAACGGGGATATGCACATCCCCAATAATAAGAATATCATATTTCTTCTTGACATTAGGAAGAGGAAATTCAAAACCTCCAAATATAATCGATGGAATTTTTCCAATAGAATTGATACTATGAACTTCAGGTTGTTTCCTCGGAAAATGTACCATATGCTCATTACCATTAACATGAAAAGTGACATTGCCTTTAGTGCAATCAATAACAGCCCCTGCAGTATTCAAAAAGGGTCTTCCAAGAATAATAGACATACTATCGTCCTCGGGAATATCAAGGATAACAAAGTCCGTTAAAATAGTAATGTTTGCAACTACAGCAGGCACATCCTCACAAATACCGACAGGTATAACAGTTGATTTATCAGCCATTTGCAAAGATATTTCAGTAGGTGTCAACTTATTCAAATCAAGTCTACGATATAAAGAGAGAGGCATAACACTAACACTGGCTCCAAGATCACATAAAGCAGTTTTAACATAGTTTCTTTTAATGGAGCATGGTATAGTGGGTACTCCTGGATCTCCAAGTTTCTTTGGTATTCCACCCTTAAAATTATAATTAGCAAGCATGGTGGAAATTTCAGCTTCCGGTATCTTTATTTTATTTGTAATTATATCTTTCATGTACTTAGCATAAGGATTGGTTTTGAGTATATTAGTTAATTGCATACGCAAAAAGACAGGTCTAATCATTTCAGCAAAGCGCTCAAAATCCTCATCATCCTTTTCTTGGATGGTTTGGGAGGAAAAGGCATGGGTTTCTGAACCCAAGGCTCTCTTTCTTTACCATGTTTCCTAGCAACAAAATCTTTCTTATCATAACGTTGATTCTTTGATTGTGGGTTATCAAGATCAACAGCAGGTTCAATTTCTATGTCATTATCATTACTAGGTTGAGCATCATCATGAACATTACCATTAACATTATTACTAGTTTCAGGTTCATTACTAGATTGAGTTTCAGCATTAGAAATAGAAATATTATTTGGATTCTCAGGTGTTTCAACAATAGGATCACTAGAAGCATGCAAAGTCCTATCATTTTTCTTTTTCTTCTTTTTAGAAGAACTAGGTGCATCTATATTATTTCTCTGAGAATCTTGCTCAATTCTCTTAGGGTGGCCTTCAGGATACAAAGGTTCCTGAGTCATTCTACCAGTTCTAGTAGCCACTCTAACATCATTATCATTATCTTTACTATTCAATTCATTGAGCAAATCATTTTGAGCTTTAAGTACTTGTTCTACTTGAGTGGTAACCATAGAAGCATGTTTACTAATAAGTTTAAGTTCACCTTTAACATTAGCCATATAATCACCCAAGTGTTCAAGCATATTTGAATTGTATTTCAATTGTCTACCAAAATAAGCATTAAAATCTTCTTTCTTAGCCATAAATTTATCAAACTCATCTAAGCATGGGCTAGCAATTTTAGTAAATGGGATTACAACTTTATCATATCTATAGAGATAATTTACCTTTACTACCTGTGTCGGGTTATCAAGACCATGAATTTCTTCAATTATAAAGGATTAAGATTATATGTTTCTTCAACAGATGGTAAATTAAGACAATGTATTTCTTCTATAGGAGGTAAATTCTTAACATCTTCAGCTTTAATACCTTTTTCTTTCATAGATTTCTTTGCCTCTTGCATATCTTCAGGACCGAGAAATAGAATACCCCTCTTCTTCAAAGTTGGTTTAGGAATAGGCTCAGGAATTGGCTCCGGAGGTGTTCAATTATTTTCATTTGTCAACATATTATTCAATAGAATTTCAGCTTCATCCGGTGTTCTTTCCCTGAAAACAGAACCAACACAACTATCTTGGTAATCTCTGGAGGCATCGGTTAGTCCATTATAAAAGATATCAAGTATTTCATTTTTCTTAAGAGGATGATCAAGCAAAGCATTAAGTAATTGGAGAAGCCTCCCCCAAGCTTGTGGGAGACTCTCTTCTTCAATTTGCACAAAATTATATATATCCCTTAAAGTAGCTTGTTTCTTATGAACAGGGAAATATTTAGCAGAGAAGTAATAAATCATATCCTGGGGACTACGCACACAACCAGGATCAAGAGAATTTAACCATATCTTAGCATCACCCTTTAATGAGAACGGAAATATTTTAAGGATATAAAAGTAACGAGTTCTCTCATCTTTAGTGAATAGGGTGGCTATATCATTCAATTTAGTAAGATGTGCCACAACAATTTTAGATTCATAACCATGAAAAGGATCATATTCAACCAAAGTAATTATATCAGGTTCAACAGAGAATTCATAATCCTTATCAGTAACAAAGATAGGTGAAGTAGCAAAGGCAAGGTCAGGTTTCATTCTAGCATTTAAAGATTGCTTACTCCATTTAGCTAATAATCTTTTGAGTTCATTTCTATTTTGGCAAGCTAAAATAGCTAAAGAAGCTTCTTGATTAAAGACATAACCCTTAGGAATAACAAGTGATTCTTCATCGTCACTTTCATTAGTATCATCAGATTCAATATTTTCAATTTATCTAGCCCTAGCAAGTTGTTCATCAAGAAAATCACTAAGTGGCGCAGTAGTATCAGGCATAGAGGTAGTTTCATCATAAGTACTCCCTCCGTAAACTAATATAAGAGCGTTTAGAACACTATTTTAGTGATCTAAACATTCTTATATTAGTTTACAGAGGGAGTATCATGCATAGCAGAAGTGGCATCATTGATAACATGCGACATATCAGAACGAATAGCAAAAGCAGGTGTAGGTGTCGCAAACTTACTCATAACAGAAGGTGAATCAAGTGCAGAGCTAGATGACAGTCCCTTACCTCCCCTCGTAGTTGAGGGATAGATCTTGGTTTTTGGATCTCCCAAGTTCTTCATAACGATATGCAGATATATATATCCCAAGTGACTCAAAGAATAGAGCTATGCTCCCCGGCAACGGTGCCAGAAAATAGTCTTGATAACCCACAAGTATAGGGGATCACAACAGTTTTCGAGGGTAAAGTATTCAACCCAAATTTATTGATTTGACACAAGGGGAGCCAAAGTATATTCTCAAGTATTAGCAGCCGAGTTGTCAATTCAACCACACCTGGAAACTTAGTATCTGCAGCAAAGTGTTTAGTAGCAAAGTAATATGATAGTAGTGGTAGCGGTAGCAAAAGGTAACGGCAACAAAAGTAATGTTTTTGGTATTTTGTAGTGATGATACCAATAGCAACGGAAAAGTAAATAAGAGAAGAACAATATATGGAAAGCTCGTAGGCAATGGATCGGTGATGGAGAATTATGCCGGATGCGGTTCATCATGTAACAATCATAACCTAGGGTGACACAGAACTTGCTCCAGTTCATTGATATAATGTAGGTATGTATTCCGAATATAGTCATACGTGCTTATGGAAAAGAACTTGCATGACATCTTTTGTCCTACCCTCCCGTGGCAGCGGGGTCCTTACGGAAACTAAGGGATATTAAGGCCTCCTTTTAATAGAGAACCGGAACAAAGCATTAACACATAGTGAATACATGAACTCCTCAAACTACGGTCATCACCGGTAAGTATCCCGATTATTGTCACTTCAGGGTTAACGGATCATAATTCATAATAGGTGACTATAGACTTGCAAGATAGGATCAAGAACACTCATATATTGATGAAAACATAATAGGTTCAGATCTGAAATCATGGCAGTCGGGCCCTAGTGACAAGCATTAAGCATAGCAAAGTCATAGCAACATCAATCTCAGAACATAGTGGATACTAGGGATCAAACCCTAACAAAACTAACTCGATTACATGATAGATCCCATCCAACCCATCACCGTCCAGCAAGCATACGATGGAATTACTCACGCACGGCGGTGAGCATCATGAAATTGGTGATGGAGGATGGTTGATGATGACGATGGCGATGGATTTCCCTCTCCGGAGCCCCGAACGGACTCCAGATCAGCCCTCCCGAGAGGTTTTATGGCTTGGAGGCGGCTCCGTATCGTAAAACGCGATGATTTCTTCTCTCTGATTTTTTCTCCCCGAAACTCAATATATGGAGTTGGAGTCGGAGGAGCTCCAGGAGGCCCACGAGGTAGGGGGCGCGCCCTAGGGGGGCAGGCGCGCCCCCACCCTCGTGGAGAGACGGTGGGCCCCCTGGCCTTCATCTTTTACAGGTATTTTTCTTATTTTCTGAAAAGTGGCTCCGTGAAGTTTCAGGTCATTCCGAGAACGTTTGCTCCTGCACATAAATAACACCATGGTAATTCTGCTGAAAATAGCGTCAGTCTGGGTTAGTTCCATTCAAATCATGCAAGTTAGAGTCCAAAACAAGGGCAAAAGTGTTTGGAAAAGTAGATACGTTGGAGACGTATCATATCTTGAGGGGCATCATCGCCAAGAATATCACATCACCATCCCCGAAAAAGGAGACATGATCACATGGGTATGGGCACTCCCCTTGGCAACTACCAAGCTTGGGGGAGGTGCCCCGGTATCGTATAACCATCACTTTTATCTTTACCGTCTTTCTTAGTTCGATCCTTTTAGTAATATCTTGATCTAGTAGAATAAAAGTTTTTAGTATGATCTAGTTTTGAGGTTTGCTTTATGATAGCTCTATGTAATCGAGTCCGTGAGCTATATAATAAAGATTAGTGTTGAGTCAAGGGCTTGATTATTTTGCCATGATCTTGAGTAAGAAAAGATAAAAGAATGCAAAGAAATAAAAGAGATCATAAGGATCTTATGGAGAGTAATGAGCTCACATATAAAGAGTATTATGAATAAAAGTTGTTGAGAGTTGACAAATATAGTTTTAGTCATCGTTGCAATTAATAGGAAGTAATAAAGAAAGAGAGGTCTTACATATAAATATACAATCTTGGACATCTTTTATGATTGTGAGCACTCATTAAAATATGATATGCTAAAGAGTTGACGTTGGACAAGGAAGACAACGTAATGGGTTATGTTTTCTTACATCTAAGATAAATTATATTACCATGGATCATCCAACACGGTTGAGCTTGCCTTTCCCCCTCATGCTAGCCAAATTCTTTGCACCAAGTAGAGATACTACTTGTGCTTCCAATTACCCTTAAACCCAGTTTTGCCATGAGAGTCCACCATATCTACCTATGGATTGAGTAAGATCCTTCAAGTAAGTTGTCATCGGTGCAAGCAATAAAAATTGCTCTCTAAATATGCATGACTTATTAGTGTGGGAGAAAATAAGCTTTATACGATCTTGTGATGTGGAAGAAATAGAAGCGATGGACTGCATAATAAAGGTCCATATCACAAGTGGCAATATAAAGTGACGTTCTTTCGCATTAAGATTTTGTGCATCCAACCATAAAAGCGCATGACAACCTCTACTTCCCTCTGCGAAGGGCCTATCTTTTACTTTTATCTCCCACCTTACATAAGAGTCATGGTGATCTTCACCTTTCCTTTTTTTTACATTTTTTTGGCAAGCACAATATGTTGGAAAGATCCTGGTATATATGGCTAATTGGATGTGATTTTTCATGAACTATTATTGTTGACATTACCCTTGAGGTAAAATGTTGGGAGGCAAAACTATAAGCCCCTATCTTTCTCTGTGTCCGATTAAAACTCCATACCCATAAGTATTGCGTGAGTGTTAGCAATTGTGAAAGACTATATGATAGTTGAGTATGTGGACTTGCTGAAAAGCTCTTATATTGACTCTTTCCTATGTTATCATAAATTACAATTGCTTCAATGACTGAGATTATAGTTTGTTAGTTTTCAATGAAGTTTATGATTCATACTTGAAATTGTGATTGAATTATCACTCTAGCATAAGAGATCATATGACAATAATTATATAAGCTGCTGTTCTAAGAATGATAATGATGCCCTCATGTCCGTATTTTATTTTTATCGACACCTCTATCTCTAAACATGTGGACATATTTTCCGATTTCGGCTTTTGCCTGAGGACAAGCAAGGTCTAAGCTTGGGGGAGTTGATACGTCCATTTTGCATCATGCTTATATATCGATATTTATTGCATTATGGGATGTTATTACACATTATGTCACAATAATTATGCCTACTCTCTCTTATTTTACAAGGTTTACATAAAGTGGGAGTATGCCGGCAGCTGGGATTCTGGCCTGGAAAAGGAGCAAATATTAGAGACCTATTCTGCATAGCTCCAAAAGTCCTGAAACTTCACGGAAGCTATTTTCAGAATATATAAAAAATACCGAGCGCAAGAAGTTCCATAGGGGGCCCGCACCCTGGCCACGAGGGTGGGGGGCGCGCCCTACCCCCTGGGCGCGCCCCCTGCCTCGTGGGCCCCCTGGTGGCCCTCCGATGCCCATCTTCTGCTATATGGAGTCTTTCGTTGGAAAAAAAATCAGAAGCAAGCTTTCGATACGAGACTCCGCCGCCACGAGGAGGAACCTTGGCGGAACTAATCTAGGGCTCCGGCGGAGCTGTTCTGCCAGGGACACTTCCCTCCGGGAGGGGGAAATCATCACCAACGATCCTCTCATCGGGAGGGGGTCAATCTGCATCAACATCTTCACCAGCACCATCTCCTCTCAAACCCTAGTTCATCTCTTGTATCCAATTCTTGTCTCTAAGTCTGGGATTGGCACATGTGGGTTGCTAGTAGTGTTGATTACTCCTTGTAGTTGATGCTAGTTGGTTTACTTGGTGGAAGATCATATGTTCAGATCCTATATGCACATTAATACCCCTCTGATTATGAACATGAATATGCTTTGTGAGTAGTTACGTTTGTTCCTGAGGACATGGGAGAAGTCTTGCTATTAGTAGTCATGTGAATTTGGTATTCGTTCGATATTTTGATGAGATGTATGTTGTCTCTCCTCTAGTGGTGTTATGTGAACGTCGACTACATGACACTTCACCATTATTTGGGCCTAGAGGAAGGCATTGGGAAGTAATAAGTAGATGATGGGTTGCTAGAGTGATAGAAGCTTAAACCCTAGTTTATGCATTGCTTCGTAAGGGGCTGATTTGGATCCATATGTTTCATGCTATGGTTAGGTTTACCTTAATACTTTTGTTGAAGTTGCGGATGCTTGCAATAGAGGTTAATCATAAGTGGGATGCTTGTCCAAGTAAGGACAGTACCCAAGCACCGGTCCACCCACATACCAAATTATCAAAGTACCGAACGCGAATCATATGAACGTGATGAAAACTAGTTTGACGATAATTCCCATGTGTCCTCGGGAGCACTTTTTTCTATATAAGAGTTTGTCCAGGCTTGTCCTTTGCTACAAAAAGGATTGGGCCACCTTGCTGTACTTTATTTACTTTTGTTACTTGTTTCTCGTTACAAATTATCTTATCACAAAGCTATCTATTACCTATAATTTGAGTGCTTGTAGAGAATACCTTGCTGAAAACCGCTTATCATTTCCTTCTGCTCCTCATTGGGTTCGACACTCTTACTTATCGAAAGGACTACGATAGATCCCCTATACTTGTGGGTCATCAATCTTGCTTGCTCTTCAGGAAAACCTGAGATGTCTCTTCAACACTTGGCATCTTGGCAGCTTTCTCAGCCGTTGCTTTGGCTCTCTTCACCTGTGCTTGAACTGATGATGGTTCCTCCTCATTCATCACAACAGTATTGTCTTCAAAATCAGGATACAGGGGGTAGATGCTCCTTATCCAACATATATTCATGTTCCCATCTTGGAGTTGATGAGCTCCTGAATGTGTGGAGCATACCCACAACTTCTCTTCCGGTCAGCAGCAGTCCTCTTGATTGTCTCTACAATCAGACTCATGACCTTGAACTTCTGAGGGACATCAAAAAGCGGTAGCAGGTTGATAGAGTGCCCTCTGATCATCTTTTGATCTCCTGACTTGGGTAGCAGAGTGTGCCTTAGGATCCAATTGATAGTAGGCAGACCAGACAACAAGAAATGTACAAATCCAAGCTTGTGAGCCTCCAAAGCTTTATCTGGGATCTCCTTGTACATGTTAGCCATAGTGTTGTGGTCCTTCTTCTTCTTGGCATACACATCCAAGTCATCTTCATCTTCTTCTGGGGCATTTATCAATTTTTCCCATTCTTCAACTGTGGATTGGTACGTAGTGCCTTCTGACATCCATATGATCTTCCCATCTGGGTAAAATTGAGCAGTGGAGAAAAACTGCATGATCATCTCATCATTCCATTTTGTGAGCTTCTGTCCAACAAACTCATCTACTCCACATGCTTTGAAGCTGTCATAAACTCCTGGGAAGTGATCTTCATTCTCCTGGATGAATTTCCAATCAACCCATCTTATGTCACACACAATGGGCTTCTTGTCAAGAAGAATAGTTTCATAAAAGTCTTGATGTTCCTTTGTATGAAACCGGTAGTCAACTGCAGTCCTCCTCCTCACAGCATAGGGATCAGACTGTCTCCACAATCTCAGTCCAGCATCTTTTCTGATGTGCATGTCTTCAGCTACTGGATGAGTATCATTGTGGTCTGGGATCTTGGGTTTCAACTTTCTCAAAATAAGAGACTCATCATCTTCCTCTTCAGCTTCAGGCACTGGGGCCTTGTTCTTATCTTCAGCAAGTATACTTCTGGTGTTCCTCTTGGTCTTAGGAGGCTTCTGAGCTTGAGCTTTGGGGGCAGCTTTGGGATTTGATGTTGCAGCCCCTGACTTTATAGCATCTCCCATAAGCTTCTGAGTTGTGAGTGCTGGAGCATCCTCTTCTTCTTCTTCTTCTTCAGAGGGATCTCTCATCATGGAGGGCTTGCCAATGACTCTGGCAATGGTCTTCTTGACTCTTTTCTTTCTCTTCTTTCCTTCTCCACCTTCTTTGGGTTCAAGAGTGAACTACATTGTCTCTTGAGTAGAGGCTCTGGCCTTAGACATAGGAATTCTCTTTGCTGGAGCCTTCTTATTCATTCCTGGCTTAACTGTAGGAGCTGTGCCATACTCCTTTTTCAGCACTTTCTTCTTGGAGCTTACTTCCTCCTTAGTGACAACATAATCCTCATCCTTAGATTCTGAGGTTCTCTTATTCCTAGATCTGGTGGTTTCCTTTGGCAAGTTGCTGGGAGTGCTCCTTCTGCCGTCGTCAGAAGTGCTCAAGGGATCTGAACCCTCACTCAGCTGCACATGTTCCTCAGACCTGTTCTAACTGTCACTCTGATCAGACATCTCTGCAAACTCACTGACAGCAGACCGTCTGAATAGATGTAGATGAGATAGAGTGGATGAGCATCACAAAGTGCAGAGTTTTTGCAAAACAGATGACTTAAAAACTTAGTTTTAGTTCTCCACAGAAAGCATTTTGGAGCTACCGATTTGTAAACTCGGTGATACCAAAGCAGCTTTTGGAACCTAAACTAGTGAACTTGGTCAGACCGAGTCACAGTTCGGTGGCACCGAGACTGCTAGGGTTTCACAGAGAATCGAACTCAGTAACACCGATTTGCAGTTTTCGGTCAGATCGAAAATTGCAAGTGCTATGGCCTAAGTCAAATTGGTGAGACCGATTTCTACAACTCGGTCGGTCCGAGATGAGTTCGTCAGAGACCTAACCCTAAATTTTCAAAACAACTCTAACCTAAAGGATGTTTTCAGTGGATAGAGTGTTTGCATACGTGGTAAG
Organism: Triticum urartu; assembly: GCF_003073215.2. Taxonomy (NCBI): domain Eukaryota; kingdom Viridiplantae; phylum Streptophyta; class Magnoliopsida; order Poales; family Poaceae; genus Triticum; species Triticum urartu. Next base: position 33,327,462 of record NC_053025.1, read on the forward strand.
GATCACGGCAAAATAATGTGCTATCAATCAGAGGTAAAAGAATAGCACAAGGGTCGAACCCTTACCCTAGTTCGGCGGGAGTTCGCTGCGGCGACAACGGCGGAGTAGATTTCCGTTGACGGTGATGGAAACCAGCGGCGGGAGGTCGCTGGCGGCGAGGAGACGATCGGAAGACCCGAGGAGGCAGAGCAGGACACACACGCAGGCTGAGGAGTTTGAATTTTTTTCAAAAATCTCACCCGTGGGTATATATATCCCGACCCTGTCAGTGTGACCGAGTGGAACAACTCGGTGGCACCGAGATGCAGAATCACAAGCGGTTACTGCAACTCGGTGTGACCGAAAAGTTCAAATCGGTTGCACCGAGATTGAAAACCTAGATCAACTTAGTGATCTCAGTGTGACCGAAATGGATGACTCGGTCATACCGAAATGCACAAAGAGGTTTTGGAAGTTTAAGTCTATGACAAATCGGGGACTCCGAGTGCTCCTCAGATAGAGTGGTTCGAATCTGACTTGATCAAACTTTGTGATGTAGCATGAATAGAGTTTGAGACGAGAAAAGCATAGATAGCTAGAGGAAGTCCTTAGGCATTCTTGTCCATGCATTTGGCAAAAGAGAAAACGCCAAACAATCAAGGCAACAAATGGATGTCCTCAAATGAGTAAAATACGCAACCAACATGCTCACACAATAAGATGGCAAATGAAATATGTGGCAAAGCATGCACAATCACTCTAGCATCTATCAAGCAATTTGGCGATGACTAGGTCATCTATATAGGAGTATATTGACTGAGGAGTCAAATGAGAACATTTGATCGTAGGTCATACTCATCGTTTAAGCACAAGTGGGGTTACCACTTTTACATAATGCATTGTTGTGTTCACATCGTTAGAGTTTCTTTAGCTCTATTGATTAGAGTAAAGCTCCCCCTATATGTGATATCCCCCCTAGGAGGGATGAACTAACCTTGGGTTTTGTCGATGACGACTTCATGTAGGTGTTGAAGATGTAGGTGCTCAAAGTTGATGTAGATCATTCGGAGCAATCCTTTGGAGTGAGTTGTACTTCCAATACCTACACGGGTTAGTCCCACAAGGAAGAAACAAGGATATCCGTAGACATAGAGTGATATTCACATGAGATGATGTTCATGAATGCATTAGGTTACCTTGTCCCTTGTCTTACCAACAAGAGGGTTTGTGACTCCTTGAACTACTGCAAGATATGGAAGTTGTTTGCACTTGTCCTTGCCAAAATGATATGAGTGAAGTATGTTGACAGAGTCACCCTCAAGAACTCTCTAGTTCTTCTTCTTCTTCGAGATCCACACCATCTTGATGGGAATCCTTGGAGTTGTAGTTGTACTTGATGAAGTAGAACTTGATGTAGTCTTGGGAACCCACTTGACCAATGCCTTAGGGGCTTCTTCAAATGCATCAATCTCCTCTTGAAGCTTGGCCTTGCCCTTTAGCTTGTGGTCTTGTGGTGGAAGATCATCTTGAGCTTGTGTTCCTTGGAAATAAGTAGGATCATACTTCTCTTGTTGGGGAACAAACTTCGTCTTGGGGTATTGATCTTCCTCCCACTCAACTCCATTGGCATTGAACTTTCGTTCAAAACCAACACCTTGATTCTTCCGGTGTCTTCCTTGCTTGCGTACAATTTCCTCAAATTGCTTACTTCCGGCAAGACTCTTGTAAACACCTTTCTCTATAATCCCCTTCAATAAGCTCAATTCTTGCTCAAGTGTAACTTGGTGTCGGGGGTTGGGTGCGACATATGCCAAAGGATGGCTTATCATGGTGGGGGCGAGTAGAACGTCGCCGGTGCCTGGAAACAGGATGAGGCGAAGACATGCACGCCGGCGAATCTTACCCAGCTTCAGGGCTCTTTGGGGAGATAATACCCCTACTGCTGCTCTACGGGGTCTCCGCATGATCACCATGGCAAAGTGTTTACACGGTCGCTCCTTGAGCTATTTCCTGGAGGTAGGAGAAGGCAAGGCTAGCTCTCTCCTTCCTATATGATCTGGTCTAGTGCTAATGGATTCCAACCCTTTGCATGGGTGCCCTGGGGGGTTTATATAGGCCTACCCCCAGGGGTACAATGGTAATCCGGCTGGACGCGGGCCCAGCCGTTAGTCTCTCTGGTCACCGTCTTATCTGCCGACTCCTGGGGCCCGCCGACTGGCTCGGTACGGAGCCGACAGGCTGTGTCCGCCGCGGGCGGGTCTTGCCGGCTGTAGATTACTGTAGCCGTGTTTCTAATGACGTGGGCTCGGTCATGGGTCGTGGCAACAGCTCCGCCGTCTAGCGGGCGATTAGTGTTGCCACTCCATGTCGCGTCTGGTTAATGGCGCGTGGGGCCCGTGGGAGGGGTCGGCCGACTCCTAGGGGCCGACTGGTAGCACTCTCGCCGTCTTCCGTACACCCGCCGACTGGTGGGACCCGTCGTCCCTAGGTCGTACCGGCAGGTCGCCATGGGCACAGGACTCCTCCCACTGGGCTGACGTCAGGGCCGGCATGGCAACAGTGTCGCGCCGGGCGGAGATCTCCGCGGGTACGGCGTACTGTGGCCACGCCTGCCCTTGGAAAATGGTGGGAGTGGACCTTACTGTGGCCACTCCCCGTCCCGTCCCTCTTTATGAGGGCATGGGGGTTGTTGGCGTCGCGGGCCGACTCCCCAAGGCCAGCTTCTCTGGAAGTCGCCAGTCAGGAGTCGGCTCATCCTGAAGTCGTCCCTGGGACTCGGCCGCGAGTGGGCAGCCGGCCGCCTCGCCGCCGACTCTCAAAAGGCGGCTCTTCGTCCTGGGGCCTCAAGGGGCGCAGTCTGCCTCAATGTCTTGAAAGGTTCTGGGCCTGGGTTAGCCTACCCTTGGCCCATTACTCCGACAGTAGTCCCCGAAGCTGGTGAGGCTCCGAGGGCGACATGTCATGGAGCCTCAACAGTTTCTTCTCTTCGGCGGTCGGATCTGGGCTTCACTAGCCGTCTTCTATCAAGCCGACTAGTTGGAGTCGGACTTGCTCAGGGCCGTCTTGCCCCTAAAAAAGTTTGAACGCTGCGGCGGAGTTCAAGTGGCGTGCCTGATAAGCTTCTGGGTTGCCATCCGTGGTTGACCTTTCGCGAGGCGCCACGTGGCGGAGCTAGTCTGATCGCCCTCGCGCGCGACAGGACAGGCCTACAGGCGGGGCCCGCCACTACCGCGCCTCGGCATGCAGACGGATTCGTTGCGGCCACGCGAACGGTTGGGGTTCCCGCGCGGCTATTGCGCGTGGTAACTTCGTGTGGTAAATCGTGGAGGTTGTGGGGTCCCGGGCGTAGTTAATCCCACGTCCGCCCCCTCAACTTCTCAGCCCACGATCCTACAAGTAGGCGGGGGGAGGGGGGGCGGCGAAGCACGCGCGCCCATTCTCCCCACTTCCTTTCGCTCCTTCTTGCTTCTTCTACTTCTTGCCGCTGCTGCTCCGAACCACGCCGTGCTCGCAGCAATGAGCTCCTCCTCCTCCGCCACGCCTCCTGCTGTTCGCTCCGGAGTGTGGGATGGCTCCGAGGTTGACGACGACGACATCGAGATCCTCCGGCAGACACGGCGGCTTCCTGGTAGGGACTTAGTGCGGGTCCGCCTTGCGCCGGTGGGAGAGATATCGCCGGCGCCAGAGGAGGGCGAGTGGGTCATATTCCGCTCGCACCTCATGCGCGGCCTGGGACTGCCGGCGAGCGGCTTCTTCCGCTCCTTCTTGGAGTTCCACGGGCTCCAGCCGCACCACCTTACTCCGAACATGGTGGTGCCGCTGGCTGCCTTCGCCACCCTGTGCGAAGGCTTCCTCGGCGTTCTCCCCACCATCGAGCTCTGGGGTGAGTTCTTCCAATCCAAGCTTGGCACGCACGTCGCCGGCATGCTGGCCCAGTGCTGTGCATTCATCGCGATGCGGAGATCAGTGGCCGACAATCTGTTTCCCACCATCGCACTGATTAAGTCGGTGAAGATGTGGCAGCGGTCATATTTTTATGTGAAGAACGTCGCCCCAGAAGGTGACTGGGTCAACCTGCCGGCTTAAGAAGCCGGCGCGCCGGCTGGAAGGCTCCCCAGCTGGTCACACCGAGCCAGGACGCTGTCTCCCGCTGGTGCCGCCGCCGTCGCGCGACTCCGAGTGCTGACGCAGTCGGAGGGCCTGACCAGGGCCGACTTGCTGGCCGCCTTTGTGGCGCGCCGAGTCCTCCCACTCCAAGGCCGACCTCACCTGATCTGCCAGATGAGCGGTCATCGGGACCCGAGTTGGATGTGCTCCAAGGACATGCCTCACGCAGAGGTGGTGAACACGGTGAACTACATCGCGAACTGCGGTCTCTCGGTGGACTGGCGGTTCGCTAAGGAGCCGTATTCGCACGCCAACCCCCCGCCTATTGTAAGTCATCTTCCTTCTTCTTTTGTTTCTTTTGCTGCCGAGTTCGACTTGTCAAGTCTGACCGTTTTTGTTTTGAATCAGAATCCTCTCATCCCTCCTTTGGCCGGCACTGCGGGGCCGGCTTGTCAGTTCGTCCCCGATCGGGCGGAGAGCGATGTCGACGATCCCGACTTGGGGGTGGCAGCCATGGAAGCCGATGCCGAGGGAGGAGGAGGAGAAGCAGGCGGCTCCAGGCCTTCGGCCACTTTCACCGACTGGCCTGACGACGAGGCCGAGGGAGAAGTCGCCCCGCGTCGCCAGCCGAAAGCTGGCCAGCTAAGCGCGAGTTCCTCTGCCGTCTTGGACGCTCAAGGCGGTGCGAAGAAGCGTCGGGCCGAGCCGAGTACGCTTCGTGGCCGGTCAAAGAAGTTCAAGGGAGCGGACGCCGCGACCAAGCGGGAAGAGGCAGCCGCGAAAGCCAACCGCTTCCGCAAGGAGGTGAAGAAGCCGCCGCTGGTCTCTGCGTAAGCGCCTCTGTCCCTTATCTTTATTTTCTCTTTGTTAATCTTGTCTGAGTTTTTCATATGCTTTTCTCGCCTCAGGGCTCCCCTCACTCTTGAGAGGGTTGCCGCCGCCTCCGTCATGGGGTCGGTGGAGACGTCTGCCACCACTCGGCGGATTGACCCCGCCGTCGACCTTCGGGAGGCGACTGAGCTGAACGCGCGGGAGAAGAACGAGGAGGACGAGGCCGCCCGCCGGGAGAAAGCGGAGGCCGAGAAGGCGGAGGCCTCCGCCCTGAAGAAGCTGGAGGCGGTCGAAGCCGCTGTTGCGGCAAAGCAGCCGGCTAAGGAAGTCGCGCCCCGGCGGTCGGCGGTGTTCGTCACCCCTTTGAACTCCGCGCCGCCGCCCCGGAGTTCACGGGGCAGTCAGGGGAAGCCGGCGGCGAGTTCCCGATCGTGGAGAGAGGTGGCGGTGACGCCCCCGTACCGGACGTGGTCGCACCGCCACAGCCGCCCCCGCCATCGTCTAGAAGCGCGCAAGGCAAACAGCTGGCGGATCCGCCCTTGCCGCCGACTAAAGACGAGGCCGTGGCGAGGCTACTCCTTCAGGTCGGTTCGCCAACGCGCCGCCGTCTTGGGAAGGTGACTTCGGTGCCACGCCCCTTGGAGACCGGCACCGCCAGCTCGACGATTCCAGACGCCGAGGCAACGAGTGCCGCGCCCATTGGGTGGGTGCGAGGAGGCAGCACGGGCCCGCTGAACCAGGCGCTTCTGGATGTCCAGACGAAGCTGCGAGCCGAGAGCGACGCCATCCAGAACCGCACCATGGCGCACCTGGCGTCGCGGGCAGCCATCCGGGTATGCTTTCTCCTTCGTCCTTGTTTTCCTGTTTCTCTCTGTGGGGGCGCGCCAGCGCACCCACTAGGTGTAGTCCCCGAGTTCTGGGCCGGCTGCAGAGTAGGCGGCCCGGAACTCCAATTGGTAAGTTCAGGGTACTAACCTTTGTTCTAAAATACTTGTTGCAGGACTATCACAACCTCCGTGTCACCGCCTTCAACCGTAACATTGAAGAGTTGGGCAAGCGGACTGCCGACTTGTCGGAGAGCCGGAGTGAGTCCTTTTTCTTCTTTGCGGGGGCGCGCTGGCGCACCCGTGGGCTGTAGTCCCCGAGATTCGGGCCGACTGCTGAGAAGTCGGGCCGGATCTCCCTGGCGACCTTCTTCCTTGATGACTTAACGCCTTCTTTCTTCTTTCTCTTAAGAGGCCAACGTCGCTCTTCAACAGCAGCTGAGTGAATCCAAGTCCGCATTGCGCGCCAAGGGGGAGGAGTGCAGCAAGCTCGCTGCAGAGCGCGATCTGCTGGCCACGCAATTGGCAGAGCAGAATGAGCTGCTTACGAAGACGTAGAAGGAGGCGGAAGAGGCGGAAGCCGCCCTCCTGGCCGAGTTCGCGAGCGAGCGCTCCTCCTGGACCGACAAGGAGGCAATGCTGGTCTCCGGCTTCCATAAGATCGAGGACCTTGTCGACGGTGAGCTTCTTTGCTTTCCTTCTTCGAGCCGCCGACTATATGTCGAGCCGACTCCGGGTTTTTTTTGACTTGATCTTCATTCCTTCCGTCTTGGCAGACTTCTTTCTCGGCCACTCGCAGGCCGCCATTCAAGCTATCGGGCCCGACCGCGAGGAGCGGAGGGCGGGTGGCACGGAGATCGCCGCTGATGCCCCTCGGACTCTTAACGAGCATATTCTGAGCATTGGGGCTCGCCTGCGGCCGGCCCACTAGATGCTGCGCCGGCTTCAATGTGTCGGTGCCCAAGTGATCGCCACCCTGTGGCCAGACGTGCAGGCTCCGTGCACCCCCAGTCGGACTGCCGACTGGCTGGAGGTCGCGGCTGGCCGTCTTGAGGCCTGGAAGGGTTCCTCGGCCCGGGCCGGAGCGCGCCGAGCCTTGGAATTCGTCAAGGCGTGGTATCCGGGGCTGGACCTAGACCGGCTGGCCACACTCCGGTGAGAGGCCCAGCCGGAGCTGGCAGCCGCGGAAGATGCCCTTGTCAAGCGTGCGGCGGCGATCGCCGAGTACACCGACACCAGCATCTTTGTCCCCGAGCGGGCTGAAGACGGCGAGGAGGTTCCCCTGGAGTGGTTTGGGCGGAACGCTGACTTCGGCAAGGACTCGGCAGAGGTGATCGACTCCAGCGTCGAGGAGGAAGATGAGGCGGAGGACGGGAGCGAGAAGGAGGCACCGGAAGACGGAGCGGACGACCAGCCTCAGCTCGATCGTGCCTCCAGCAACGAGCCGTGCCCGCCCGAGCCGACTGCTGTCGGCGGTGATCAAACCGAGACCGCCCAGCCGGCCGCCCCAACATCCAACACCGCCGTCTCCTCCGATCCTCCAAACCCGTCTGCCGCCCTCTAGGTTGCCACCTTGTCTTTGTTTTATCTGTTCTAATAGTTTTTGAAGAACTTGTTAGTTTGCACAATTCCACCCACTGGGTGTATTTTGAAATTTGGCTCAAAGATTCGGCCAAGGGCCTTTGTTATGTAAATATTCATCCGACTTCTATCTTTCTTGCTCATTATTCTTTTGGCTTTTTCCTTTGCCGTCTTCCCTCAGTTGTCGTCTTTGTCAGTCAGACAGCCGCTCCGTGGACTGCTGCTGGATTAAATTCTTGGTCACTTTGGGAAGGCAAGTACTTAGCCGTTTTAGGGTTGTTTTAACAAGTCGGATAGAAGGCGGCAAGCCGACTATTCAAGAGTCGGTTTGCGAAAAAAGGCTGGAGGCCGGCCTTAAGCTATGTTTGTGCTTTGAGTCCTTAGCCATTTTTTCATGTGGACGCCCATTCTTCCTTACTCCTGCCCACTAGATAGTCGCTCTGCGAGCTGCGGCTTCTGGCAGTAGACGGTTTAGACGCCACACACTACTTGTCAGGCTGCAGGAAGCATTTCATAGCGCAGGTCGGCAAGTCCCCTGGCCGACTAGTCGAACCCGGTGCCAAACGGCATAACAAGGAGTAATATACTCGAAGGCATATTTCTTATCATATAGATAAAAGAGGGCAGTCCCCGAGCTCTTCTCGGGGGGCCCGAAGTCTTAGTACTTTTAATACAAAAGGTAGCGTGATACATACTGCGTTTAACTGTAAAATTTTCGGAGGAGATTTGCATTCCATGGCCACTCTGTCTCTTTGCCGGAGTCGTTCCTCTTGCGTGCTCGGGGCTTCTGAGCATCGATCAGGTAGTAGGAGTCGTTTCCCAGCACTTTGCTGATGATGAAGGGGCCTTCCCAAGGTGCCGACAGCTTGTGTTGGCCGGTTGTTCGCTGGATTAATCGGAGCACGAGGTCGCCCTCCTGGAAAGATCTCGGCCTGACCTTCCTATTGTAGTATCTGCGCAGGCTCTGCTGGTAGATGCTGGACCGGCTGAGTGCCAACAACCGGCCCTCTTCCAGCAGGTCGACGCCGTCTTGTTGTGCTTCTTCTACTTCTTCCTCGGTGTACATGGTGACTCGCGGGGAATCAAACTCTATGTCCGTTGGGATGACGGCTTCAGCACCGTAGACGAGGAAGAAAGGCGTGAAGCCGGTTGACTTGTTTGGAGTCGTGCGCAGACTCCAGAGGATGGCTGGCAACTCGTCGAGCCAGCAGCCAGCCGAGCGCTCCAGAGGCTCGATCAGTCGGGGCTTGATGCCGGACAGGATGAGGCCGTTTGCTCGCTCCACCTGGCCGTTTGACTGTGGATGGGCGACGGATGCTAGGTCCAGTCGGATGCCCAGTGTCGCACAAAAACGGGCCAAGGCGCCTTTGGCAAAATTCGTGCCGTTGTCGGTGATGATGTTGTTTGGTATGCCGTACCGAATTGTGATGTCGGAGATGAAAGTCACGGTAGTCGGACCATTCAGTTTCTTGATTGGCTTCGCTTCTATCCACTTGGTGAACTTGTCCACTACGACAAGTAAGTGAGTTAAGCCACCTCGTGCCGTCTTGAATGGTCCCACCATGTCTAGACCCCAAACTGCGAAAGGCCAGGCAATGGGGATGGTCTTGAGTGCAGAAGCCAGCTGATGTGGCTTGGAGCGGAACTTCTGGCACCCTTTGCATTTTTGGACCAATTCCTTGGCCTCTTCTAAGGCCGTTGGCCAAAAGAAACCATGTCGGAAAGCTTTGGCGACGAGTGCTCTGGAAGCCGCATGGTGGCCGCACTTGCCTTGATGGATGTCTTGGAGAATTGCTTGGCCTTGCTCTGGCTCTACGCAGCGCTGGTAGACACCAGTGACGCTGCGCCTGACCAGCTCTCTGTTGACTATGGTGTAGGCTGCCGCTAGGCGTTGTACTTGCCGAGCTAAGGTCTCATCAGTCGGCAGCTCTTTGCTCACCAGAAATTTGAGGATGGGCTGGGCCCATGAGGGTGCTGCTATTTCTTTGACTACCAGAACTGCGACTTGGACGAGGACGGCTGGGCTGGGAGGCGGCGGATTGGAGTCAAAAACCGCTTGCTAGGTTAATGAAGTCCCCGGGCCGACTGGCGCGGCTCTTGGGCTGAGCTCTGGAGTCTTCGGGTCGGCCGCCACGGTCCCCGGGCCGGGTTCTGCAGTCCCTGGGCTGGCCTCGACTGTGGCGGCTTTGGAGCCATCTGCCAAAATCCCCGTTCTGTCTGCCGGAGCTCTGGAGTCAGATCCGACTTCTTTGGGAGGAGCCGGGATGAAGATGGAGTCTGATTCTGGTGAAGGCTTGACAGACGGCTTGAGGAGGCATTGAAGGGCGACGCCGGATGGTATTGCTTGGCGGGTAGAGCCGATTCGTGCCAAGGCGTCTGCTTGGTCGTTGTCGTTTCTTGGCACATGGAGGAACTCGCACCCCTCGAAATACCCACTGAGTTGCTGCACGAGGAAACGGTAACTCACCATGTTTGCATCTTTGGCGTCCCAGTCGCCAGATGACTGCTGGACCACTAAGTCTGAGTCGCCATAACACAGGATCCGGCGAATGCTGAGTTCTTTGGCAAGCCGAAGCCCGTGAATGAGCGCCTCGTACTCGGCGACGTTGTTGGAGGAGGCAAAATGGATTTGCAGTGTGTATTTGAGCTTGTCGCCTTTAGGAGAAGTGAGGACAACGCCGGCTCCCAAGCCGGTGCGCATCTTGGAGCCGTTGAAATGCATCCGCCAATGGGTGGAGTCGGGTGCTGGAGGTAGGTACTGGGTCTCGGCCCAGTCGACGAGAAAGTCGGCCAGTGCTTGTGACTTGATGGTTGTGCGGGGCTAGTAGTGGATGGTGTAGGGAGCCAGCTCTATGTTCCACTTGGCCACTCGGCCAGAAGCATCTCGGCTTCTGATGATCTCGGCAAGTGGGGCCGTGCAGACCACAGTGATTGGATGCTCTTGAAAGTAAGGCTTCAATTTCTTGGCGGCAAAGTGCATGTCATAGCACATCTTCTGGTAGTGAGGGTAGTTCTTCTTGGAGGCCGACAGTACTTCGCTCAGGTAATATACCGGTCTCTGGACAGGTAGTGCCTTGCCTTCCTCCTTGCGTTCCACTATAATGGCTGTGCTGACTACCCGGCTGGTGGCGGCGATGTACAGGAGCATAGGTTCCTTAGGAGTCGGAGCCGCCAGAACGGGTGGAGTAGTCAGGATCTTCTTCAACTGGAGAAAAGCTTCGTCCGCCTTGTGGTTCCACTCGAAAAAAGTGGTCTTCTTCATGAGCTGGTATAAGGGGAGAGCTTTCTCGCCCAGCCGACTGATGAATCGGCTGATGGACGCCAAGCAGCCGGTGAACTTTTGCACGTGCAGTAGTCGGCTGGGTACCTCCATCCTCTCAATGGCCTTTATCTTTACAGGGTTGCATTCTATGCCACGTTCAGAGACCAGGAAGCCAAGGAGTTGGCCGGCTGGTACTCTGAAGACGCACTTCTCGGGGTTGAGCTTGATCTGGAATCAGCGCAGGTTCTCAAAGGTTTCCTTGAGGTCTTCTAGCAGTGTTCCACGCTTTTCCATCTTCACCACCACATCGTCCACGTAGACGTGGGCGTTTCTCCCGAGTTGCTTGATGAGGCACTTCTGCATGCAATGCTGAAAGGTGGCGCCGGCATTCCTCAAGCCGAACGTTATGGTGAGATAGCAGAAGGCTCCAAATGGCGTGATGAAGGCGGTCTTCAGTCTGTCAGCCGGGTTCAGGTTGATCTAGTGATATCCTGAATATGCATCCAAAAAGCTCAACAGCTCGCATCCGACGGTGGAGTCTATCACCTGATCAATTCTTGGTAGAGCAAACGGGTCCTTGGGGCATGCCTTGTTGAGACTCGTGTAGTCAATACACATTCTCCACTGCTTGTTCTTCTTCAGTACCAGGACTGGGTTGGCTAGCCACTCTGGAAAGAATACTTCCATAATGAAGCCAGCTGCTAGGAGTCGGGCTATCTCTTCTCCGACAACTCTTCTCTTTTCTTCTGACAGGCGGCGCAAGGGCTGCCTGACCAGCTTTGCATCAGATCGGACATGTAACTTGTGCTCGGCGAATTCCGTCGGTACACCTGGCATGTCTTTGGGGGACCATGCGAAGATGTCCCAATTCTCACGGAGGAAATCGACGAGCTCGCCTTCCTATTTGCTATCGAGGTTTGCGCCTACAACAGCGTACCTCTCGGGGTGCTCCGGATCCAAGGGTATCTTCTTTGTCTCCTTGGCCGGCTTGAACGAACCCTCAGCTTCCGACTCCTTTGGGTTGGGTGAAACCTCTAGCTGCTTGCCGGCAATCGCCACAACCCGGTCAAGGAGCCGCTTCTCGGCCGCGATCACCAGGGACTCGGCCAGCCGACTACTCTCAGCCGCACAGGCAGACGACTTCCGGTAGTCGCCGGCTATGGTCAGAATCCCCCTGGAACCGGGCATCTTCATTTTGAGGTAGGCGTAGTGGGGGACCGCCATGAACTTGGCCAGGGCGGGTCGGCCAAGTAGTGCATGGTATGGGCTCTCGAGGTCCACCACCTCAAACCAAACTGACTCTCGGCGGAAGTGATCTTTGTCTCCAAAGAGGACGTCCATCAGCATCTTGCCGATTGGTGAGCAGGAAAGCCCAGGAACAATGCCGTGGAACACAGTCCGGCTGTTCTGAAGCTGTCTTTGCTTGATTCCTAATTTCTCCATGGTATCCTTGTACAGGATGTTGATGCTGCTGCCTCCGTCTATCAGAACTCGCGAGAAATGAGCAGCTCGTCTATCCGTGGCAAAGGTGGCATCCAAGACCAAGGCATAAGAGCCCGGACTCGGCATCAAATCTGGGTGATCAGCCCTGCTCTAGCTGATAGGCTTCTCGGACTAGTGCATGGAACTCTGGCGTCTCTGATGCTACTGCATTCACCTCTTGTCGCTGCAGCCGCCTGCTGCGTCGATCATCAGCCATGCTGGTAAATATCATGTAGGCTACGTGCTCTTCGGGTACTCATCTTGTACTGCGCCGACTGGCCTGACAGCCGGCTGCTGGGGCGGAGGCGGCTGCCCAGCAGGCGGGGGAGGTAGGAGGCCATCTCCTTTGGCGATCCTGGTGAGCCAATGGCACTTTCGGGTGGTGTGATTCGACGGGTTCGCGCCGCTATGGAACTTGGAAGGACCATCCAGAGTCTGCTCGTATGAGAAAGCCGGCAACCAGTTGGGCTTGCCACCTTTCTATCGCTAGGGTGGAGGCTGCCCATCCGGCTGCTGGGCTTCAACTATCGCGACCTGCCGGCTGCTGGAAGCCGGCTGCGGGGCCTTGCGCTTGTGGTCGTTCTGCTGTTGCCGCCGACTGGCGTCTCCTACCGGAGTTCTTGGAGCCTGAGGGGCCACTTTGCCAGTTGCGCTAACTTGAATCTCCGCCTTCATGGAGGAGCCGGCCGTGGCATACTTGTCTGCAATGATTAGCAGCTCGTCGAGGGTTTCTGGCTCGTCGCAGAGGAGCTTGTGCTTGAGGAGGGTGCCTTCTCTGCACCCGGCGGTGAAGTACTCGATAGCCTGCACCTCGTGCACGCCCTCGCAGGAGTTCCGAAGCTCGGCCCAATGCGTGAGGTAGTCGCGAGTCGACTCGTTGGGACCTTGCATGCACAAGGAAAGCTGACGAGGCTTGGGAGGACGCTTGTACGTGCTAGTGAAGTTGTGGACGAATGCTTCGGTGAAGTCGACCCAGCTGTTGATGCTGCGGGGCTTCAGGCTATTCAGCCATGTCCGGGCCGTGCCCTGGAGCATGAGCGGAACGTATTTTACGGCGACACGCTTGTTGCCATTCGCTATGTTGACAACCGTGGAGTAGTCGACCAGCCAGTCCTCCAGCTTCGCAGAGCCGGTGTACTTGGGCGTGTCTCTTGGGAGCGTGAACCCTTTGGGAAAGGGCTCGTCTCGAATGCGGGGCCCGAAACAAGGCGGACCCAACTCGTTTTCTTCTTCCAGCGCCAGGGATCGGTGAAGTCGATCGATCCGGTGGCGGGCGTTGTTTTCCCCGACTCCCTCTCGGTGTCCAAGGCAGTCGTCGGGAGTCGGACGATCAACAGGCGGCGGGGAGACTCGCCTTTCCTTGCGAGGAGGAGGAGGCGGACAGTCGTCCCGTCGTTCTACTGCTCTCGGGCGGCCGTCTTGGTCGCGCTCTATGGTAATGTGAGTCCGACTGTGGCTGACAGTCAGATCCTTGTCTTTCCTTCCTCGGGCGCCGCCAGTCGGCGTCCGAGACGTCGCGCCTTGATCTCGGCGAAGGTCGTCGTTATGCCGCTGCGGCGCCTCCGTGCGGCAGCCGGCCTCGTTCTGCGCGGCAGCCGCGTCGAGGAGCCGCTGGACTCGCTCCATCATCAGGCGGCGCTCTTCGCCCTCAAAGTTATCCAGCTCGTCCGCCGCCGCCTGGGCGGCTCGAATGTTCTCCGCAGGCGTGGCATACATAGGGCGACTTGCCCCGAATAGGTTGGCGATGGCCACGCCGCGCTGCTGGACCGCGCCAAGGCGGCTGGGCCCAGCTGGGGCTGGCGAGCCACCAACAGCGCGATCTATCTCACGCTGGTAGGCTTCTGACAAGCGTCTCATGCTAGCCAACTTCTTCGCGCCTTCGACGAGCTGAAGGCGGCGCGCCTCCAACGTCTCCGCGTCTGCGTCTTCCGGAATGGACGCAGTCAAGTCTTGTAGTGCTGCGCCAAGTGGGTCATGCGCTCCTCCGCCGGGAGGCTCGTCATGATTGATGACGAGCACCTCGGTGATGGTTCTTCCGTCGCTCTCCACGCGAGGGAGAGGTTCATCGTAGACCACCACGTTGGTGGGGAACGCGTCGAGCGACGCGGTGTCGGAGTCGACCAGCATCGGGTCAGTGGAACCTACAGACTCCAAGTCCACGGCAGGCTCGCCGGCGACGTGGAGTTGGTCGAGGAGGCCCGCGAGGAGGCTCTTGGGGCCGCCCGTGCCTGCGTTGGAATGCAGGTTCATCGGAGAGGCGAACCTCATCGACAAGTTCGGCGAGGCAGTTGGCTGCGCAGGCGATCTCAATGCCGTGCAGCACGTCAGCGCAAACTCCGTCTGGCGTGCCTGGCTGGCTGCGCTCGCCAGGGAGGAAAAGGGTTCCTTTCCAGAGCAGGTCTCCGGACAACGGTGCACCAGGCCCCACGGTGGGCGCCAAATGTCGGGGGTTGGGTGCGACATATGCCAAAGGATGGCTTATCATGGTGGGGGCGAGTAGAACGTCGCCGGTGCCTGGAAACGGGATGAGGCGAAGACATGCACGCCGGCGAATCTTACCCAGCTTCAGGGCTCTCCGGGGAGATAATACCCCTACTGCTGCTCTATGGGGTCTCCGCATGATCACTATGGCAAAGTGTTTACACGGTCGCTCCTTGAGCTGTTTCCCGGAGGTAGGAGAAGGCAAGGCTAGCTCTCTCCTTCCTATATGATCTGGTCTAGTGCTAATGGATTCCAACCCTTTGCATGGGTGCCCTGGGGGGTTTATATAGGCCTACCCCCCAGGGGTACAATGGTAATCCGGCTGGACGCGGGCCCAGCCGCCAGTCTCTCTGGACGCCGTCTTATCCGCCGACTCCTGGGGCCCGCCGACTGGCTCGGTACGGAGCCGACAGGCCGCGTCCGCCGCGGGCGGGTCTTGCCGGCTGTAGATTACTGTACCGTGCTTCTAATGACGCGGGCTCGGTCATGGGGTCGTGGCAACAGCTCCGCCGTCTGGCGGGCAATCACTGTTGCCACTCCCTGTCGCGTCTGGTTAATGGCGCATGGGGCCCGTGGGAGGGGCCGGCCGACTCCTGGGGGCCGACTCCCAACTGGGCCGACTGGTAGCGCTCTCGCCATCTTCCGTACGCCCGCCGACTGGTGGGACCCGTCGTCCCTTGGTCATACCGGCAGGCCGTCGTGGGCACAGGACTCCGCCCACTGGGGCTGACGTTAGGGCCGGCATGGCAACAGTGTCACGCCGGGCGGAGATCTCCGCGGGTACGACGTACTGTGGCCACACCTGCCCTTGGAAAAGGGTGGGAGTGGACCTTACTGTGGCCACTCCCCGTCCCGTCCCTCTTTATGAGGGCATGTGGGTTGTTGGCGTCGCGGGCCGACTCCCCAAGGCCGGCTTCTCTGGAAGTCGCTAGTCAGGAGTCGTCTCATCCTGAAGTCATCCCTGGGACTCGGCCGCGAGTGGGCAGCCGGCCGCCTCGCCGCCGACTCTCAGAAGGCGGCTCTTCATCCTGGGGCCTCGAGGGGCGCAGTCTGCCTCAATGTCTTGAAAGGTTCTGGGTCTGGGTTAGCCTACCCGTGGCCCATTACTCCGACACTTGGCTAAGAGATCATTAGTGGAATCAACAGAACTACTAGAAGCAACAACATTGGTTATCATGATTATTGTTACTACTAGAAGAAGAACATTTCTTTTTCTTGTTGCTAGATTTAACTTGTGGCATGTAAGTAGACAAGAGTAAACGCTTGGAAATGTAAGCAGAACTTTTATTGCGAAGATCATCATTGATTTCCTTTAAGAACTCATGCTCTTACTCAAGGTTGAGCTTTTCAAAGTGTAGCTTCTCATGAGTATTTAAAAGTTCTCGATGATCTTCGAAGGTAGTTTCATGAGCTAACTTAAGAGTGTTTAGTTCTTTAGTTAGACGCTCAATCTCCTTCTTATCATTGTCATTCGCTTTATCTTAATTATCATGATTAACTGCAAGTTCATCATTGTTTTCAACACTAGAGTTGTCAACAAGTAAATCATCATCACCTAGCAAATCATCTTCATCACTATTGAAATCAACATACTTGGGGTGTGATACCTTTAGGCCTTTAGCCATGAAGCATCTTCCAATTTCTTCATTTGGTGAGTCAAATATGTCGTAAGAGTTAGTTGACACAAGTGCTAGACTGGCAACACCTTCATCTTGAGTATATTCGGAGTCGGAGTGGTAGCTTCTTTCGGAGTGATTGTCGGAGTCGGAGCCGGATACCCATTCACCAACATGAGCTTGATGTCTTTGTTTTGTGTAGCTCTTTGATGACTTGTCCTTCCTTTCCGAATCCTTGCTTCTCCGAGAGGGTCTTATCTCATAACGATCATCTCTACTCCTTCTCTCTCTAGGTGGTGATTCTTCTCTCCTACTTCTTATTTTGGGAGAATCTTCTCTTCTTTTGTAGGGAGCCGTACACTCATTGGAGTAGTTTTCGGGTCTTCCACAATTGTAGCAGTTACATTCACGACTCGAAGATCTTTTCTCATTGTAGGACCTTGACTTGGAACTTCTTTCCTTGCATCTACTCTTGTAGAACTTGTTGAAGTTCTTCACCATTAGGCTCAATTCTTCATTGAAGGTTTGTTTCTCACTTGATGATGTGGGAGCATCACATGAGGCTTTGTAAGCACCACTTGACTTGTTGTGGAGCTCTTCCTTAACCTTAAGTGACATCTCATGAGCAACAATTCTTCCAATGACTTTCCTTGGCTTGAGATCTTTGTAACTAGGCATCATTTGGATCAATGTGCACACGGTATCATATTTTCCATCCAAGGCTCTTAGGATCTTCTTGATGATGAATCTATCAGTCATCTCTTCACTTCCTAAGCCGGCAATCTCATTTGTGATGAGAGCAAGCCTAGAGTACATTTCAGCGATACCTTCACCATCCTTCATTTTGAACTTGTCAAGTTGACTTTGAAGCACATCCAATTTGGATTCCTTGACGGAGTCAGTACCTTTGTGCATATCAATCAAAGTATCCCAAATTTCCTTTGCATCCTCAAGACGGCTGATTTTGTTGAATTCTTCGGGGCACAATCCGTTGAAGAGAATATCACAAGCTTGAGCATTGTATTGCAACATCTTCAACTCTTCCACGTTAGCTTCACGGTTCAGTTCTCTCCCATCAAAGAATTCACCTTGCAAGCCAATACACACAATAGCCCAAACGGCGGGGTTATGTCCAAGAATATGCAATTTCATCTTATGCTTACAACTAGCAAAATTAGTACCATCAAAGTAAGGACCTCTACGGTGGTAATTTCCCTCGCTAGACGCCATACTCTCCTAGGTTGTGAAACCAAGGCTATGATCACCAAAAGCTATGGAAATCAAAGAAAATGGAGACCAAAGCTCTAATATCACTTATAGGATAGAAAGTATGTCTAGAGGGGGGTGATCAGACAACTTGACCAAATAAAAATCTAGCCATTTCCCAATTTTAAGTCTTGGCAGATTTTAATAACTTAGCACAAGTAAAGTAATCAACGTACACATGCAATTCTAAGAGTATAGCAGCGGAATATAAAACAATTGCATATGAAGGTAAAGGGATGAGTTTAGAGGGAGCAAACGCAATGTAGACACGGAGATTTTTGGCATGGTTCCGATAGGTGGTGCTATCATACATCCATGTTGATGGAGACTTCAACCCACGAAGGGTAACGGTTGCGCTAGTCCACGAAGAGCTCCAGCCACGAAGGGTCCACGAAGAAGCAACCTTGTCTGTCCCACCATGGCCATCACCCACGAAGGACTTGCCTCACTAGGGTCGATCTTCACGAAGTAGGCGATCTCCTTGCCCGTACAAACTCCTTGGTTCAACTCCACAATCTTGACGGAGGCTCCCAAGTAACACCTAACCAATCTAGGAGACACCACTCTCCAAAAGGTAATAGATGGTGTGTTGATGATGAACTCCTTGCTCTTGTGCTTCAAATGATAGTCTCCCCAACACTACGCTCTCTCTCATAGGATTGGATTTTGTGGAAAGAGAGTTTGAGTGGAAAGCAACTTGGAAAGGCTAGAGATCAAGATTCATGTGGTTGGAATGGAATGTATTGACCTCAACACAAGTGTAGGTGGTTCTCTCTCAGAAAATGTATGTTGGAAGTGTGGGCATGTTCTGATGGCTCTCCCCACAAATGAAGAGTGGGTGGAGGGGTATATATAGCCTCCACACAAAATCTAACCGTTACACACAAATCACCGAACTCGGTGGGATCGAATCATGAAACTCGATCAGACCGATTTAGTTCAAAATGTGAACGTTAGGATTTTCGGTGGGACCAACATGTCAACCCGGTGGGACCGATTCCATTAGGGTTAGGGCATAACGTAATCTCGATGAGACCGATTACACAAACTTGGTGGGACCAATTTTGGTAATAGGCAAATAGAGAGTTGGTCAGGCAAACTCGGTGGAACCGTTTCGCTCATCTCAGTTAGACTGAAACGTTACGAAGGGGAAACAAAGAGTTTGCATTGAAATCTCGGTGGGACCGATCGCTCATCTCTGTTGGACCGAAACATTACAAAGGGAAACAGAGAGGTTGCAATCCCATCTCGGTGAGACTGAGATCTCTATCGGTGAGACCGAAATGACTAGGGTTTGTGGCAGTGGCTATGTCAAGTGAACTCAGTGGCGCTGGGTAAGAAATTTCAGTGGGGCCGAGTTTGACTTTTGGTTTGGGACATATGTGGATATGAGAAAGTAGTTGAGGGTTTTGGAGCATATCACTAAGCATTTTGAGCAAGTAACTCATTAAGCAACACCTCATCCCCTTTTAATAGTATCGGCTTTTCCTATGGACTCAATGTGATCTTGGATCACTAAAAGTAAAATGTAGAGTCTTGAGGTTGAGCCAACATGTGTTCTTAGTATTTTGAGCGGTCCACTTTCTGCTTCATGCCATGCCAAACATTGAGCTTTCCTGAAATATTTATCTTGAAATAGCATTAGCTCAATGGGCTATATGTTGTTAGGAATTACCAAAACCACCCAGGCATAGTTGCACTTTCAGCCCCCCTTTCCTTCTTGCCTTCCCTCTTCCCTTTTCCTCTCTGGTGAAATAAGGAAGGGGGGAGAATTGGGATAGGACCCCAAGTAGGTTTCCTCCTACTTGGGGTGCCCCATGGTTGCTCCCCTCCCCCTCCCACCTATATATACGTGGGGAGGTGATAACCACAAGTATAGGGGATCAATTGTAGCTCTTCTCGATAAGTAAGAGTGTGGAACCCAACGAGGAGCAGAAGTAAATGACAAGTAGTTTCCGGTAAGGTATTGTCTATATGTGCTAAAATTGTAAGTAGTGGAGTAGTTTGATAGTAAGATAATTTGTAATGAGCAAGTAAAAATAATAGTAACAAAAGTGTAACAAGGTAGCCCAATCCTTTTGAGGCAAAGGATAGGCCAAAACAGTCTCTTATGATAAGCAAAGCGTTCTTGAGGGTACACGGGAATTTCATCTAGTCACTTTCATCATGTTGGTTTGATTTGTGTTCGCTACTTTGATAATTTGATATGTGGGTGGACCGGTGCTTAGGTGCTGTTCTTACTTGAACAAACCTCCTACTTATGATTAACCCTCCCACAAGCATCCGCGACTACGAGAAAAGTATTAAGAATAAATTCTAACCATAGCATTAAACTTTTGGATCCAATCGGTCCCTTATGAAATAGCGCATAAACTGGGGTTTAAGCTTCTGTCACTCTCGCAGCCCACCATCTAATTGCTACTCCACAATGCATTCCCTTAGGCCCAAATATGGTGAAGTGTCATGTAGTCGACGTTCACATGACACCACTAAGGGAATAACAACATACATACTATCAAAATTTCAAACACATATCAAGTTCACATGATTACTTGCAACGTGATTTCTCCCGTGACCTCAAGAACAAAAGTAACTACTCACAAATGATAAACATGTTCATGATCAGAGGAGTATTAAATAGCATAATGGATATGAACATATAATCTTCCACCAAATAAACCATATAGTAATCAACTACAAGATGTAATCAACACTACTAGTCACCCACAAGCACCAATCTATAGTTCCGGTAACAAGATTGAACACAGGAGATGAACTAGGGTTTGAGTGGAGATGGTGATGTTGAAGTTGTTGATGGAGATTGCCCTCCCCAAGATGGGAGAGTTGTTGGTGATGATGATGACGATGATTTCCCCCTACAAGAGGGAAGTTCCCCCGGCGGGATCGCTCCGCCGGAGGGCAAAAGTGCTCCTGCCCAAGTTCCGCCTCGAGGCGGTGGCGCTTCGTCCCGAAACTCCTCCCTCCATTTTTTTCTAGGTCAAAATGATTTATATACCAAAAGATGGGTACCAGAGGTGGGCTGAGGAGGCAACAACCCACCAGGGCGTGCCTGGGGGGGCTGGCGCGCCCAGGTGGGTTGTGCCCACCTAGTGGCCCCCCTCTGGTGTTTATTGGCTCCAGTATTTCTTAAATAATCCATAAAAAATATTCATGAAGTTTTAGCTCATTTGGAGTTGTGCAGAATAGGTGGCCTGACGTAGCTTTTCCAGGTCCAGATTTCCAACTGTTGGAATTCTCCCTCTTGATGTGTTCCTTGCAAATTATGAGAGAAAAGGAATTAGAATTACTCCAAAAAGTATTATTATGGATCAAAAACATTATAAATAACATTAAGAAAACATGATGCAAAATGGACGTATCAGGAGGGGGCGCCTAGAACACACACCAAGATTGTTAGCCATGTGTGGCGCCCCCTCCACAGTTTACACCCCGGTCATAGTTTTGCGGTGCTTAGGTGAAGCCCAGCGAGAATCACTTCACCATCACTGTCACCA
Organism: Triticum urartu; assembly: GCF_003073215.2. Taxonomy (NCBI): domain Eukaryota; kingdom Viridiplantae; phylum Streptophyta; class Magnoliopsida; order Poales; family Poaceae; genus Triticum; species Triticum urartu. Next base: position 33,348,406 of record NC_053025.1, read on the forward strand.
CGCCGTCAGGCTGACGAAACTCATCTACTTCCTCGACACCTTGCTAGATCAAGAAGGCGAAGGACGTCATCGAGCTGAACGTGTGCAGAACTCGGAAGTGTCATACATTCGTGCTTGATCGATCGGATCTAGAAGAAGTTCGACTACACCGACCGCATTGTCAAATGCTTCCGCTTTCGGTCTACGAGGCTACGTAGACACACTCTCCCCCTCTCATTGCTATGCATCTCCTAGATAGATCTTGCGTGAGAGTATGAACTTTTTTGAAATTGCATGCTATGTTTCCCAACAGTGGCGTCATGAGCTAGGTCTATGCATAGATGATATGCACGAGTAGAACACAAAGAGTTGTGGGCGGTGATAGTCATACTGTTTACCACCAATGTCTTATTTTGATTCAGCTATACTGTTGGATGAAGCGGCCCGGACCAACCTTACATGACCACGCTCATGAGACCAGATCCACCGACAGACATGCAACTAGTTTTGCATAAAGGTGGCTGGCGAGTGTCTGTTTCTCCTACTTTAGTTGAATCGAATTTGACTGTGGCCGATCCTTGTTGAAGGTTAAAACAACAAACTTGATAAATCACTGTTGTGGTTTTGATGCGTAGGTAAGAACGGTTCTTGCTAGAAGCCCGTAGCAGCCACGTAAAATATGCAACAACAAAGTAGAGGACGTCTAACTTGTTTTTGCAGGGCATGTTGTGATGTGATATGGTCAAGACATGATGTGATATACGTTATTGTATGAGATGATCATGTTTTGTAAAATTTATTGGCAACCAATAGGAGCCTTATGGTTGTCTCTTTATTGTATGACATGCAAACGCCATGTAATTTATTCACTTTATCACTATGCGTTAGCGATAGTTGTAGAAGCAATAGTTAGCGAGACGAGCACGATACAACGATGGAGATCAAGGTGTTGAGCTAGTGACGATGGAGATCACGACGATGCTTTAGAGATGGAGATGAAAAGCACAAGATGAAGATGGCCATATCATGTCACATATTTTCATTGCATGTGATGTTTATCTTTTATGCATCTTATTTTGCTTAGTACGGCGGTAGCATCACAAGATGATCCCTTAACTAAATTTCAAGGTATAAGTGTTCTCCCTGAGTATGCACCATTGCGACAGTTCGTCGTGTTAAGACACCACGTGATGATCGGGTGTGATAGACTCAATGTTCACATACAACGGGTGCAAGACAGTTTTGCACATGCGGAATACTTGGGTTAAACTTGACAAGCCTGGCATGTACAAACATGGCCTTGGAACACTGGAGACCGAGAGGTCGAACGTGAATCATATAGTAGATATGATCAACATAGAGATGTTCACCATTGATGACTACTCCATCTCATGTGATGATTGGACATGGTTTAGTTGATTTGGATCACGTATCATTTAGATGACTTGAGGGATGTCTATCTAAGTGGGAGTTCTTAAGTATTTTGATTAATTGAACTTAATTTATCATGAATAAGTCCTGATAGTATTTGCAGATCTATGTTATAGATCAATAGCTTGTGTATAGCTCCCCTGTTTTATTTTTGATATGTTCCTAGAGAAACTAAGTTGAAAGATGATAGTAGCAATCATGCGGATTGGGTCCGTGATCTAAGGATTATCCTCATTGCTGCACAGAAGAATTATGTCCTTGATGCACCGCTAGGTGAAAAACCTATTGCAGGAGCAGATGTAGACGTTATGAATGTTTGACAAGCTCGGTATGATGATTGCTTGATAGTTTAGGGTGCCATGCTTTATGGCTTAGAACCGGGACTTCAAAAAAATTTTGAACGCTATGGATCATATGAGATGTTCCAAGAGCTAAAATTGGTATTTTAGACTCATGCCCGAGTCAAGAGGTATGAGACCTCTGACAAGTACTTGCCTACAAGATGAAGGAGAATAGCTCAGCTAGTGAGCATGCGCTTAGAATGTCTGAGTACTACAATCACTTGAATCAAGTGGGAGTTAATCTTCCAGATAAGATAGTGATTGACAGAGTTCTCTAGTCACTATCACCAAGTTGCTAGAACTTCATGATGAACTATAATATGCAAGGGATGACGAAAAAGATTCTCAAGCTCTTTGCGATGCTGAAATCTGCGAAGGTAGAAATCAAGAAATAGCATCAAGTGTTGATGGTTAAAAAGACCACTAGTTTCAAGAAAAAGGGCAAGGGAAAGAAAGGGAACTTCAAGAAGAATGGCAAGCAAGTTGACACTCCCGTTAAGAAGCCCAAAGCTAGACCCAAACATGAAACTGAGTGCTACTACTGCAAAGGAAATGGTCACTAGAAGCGGAATTTCCCCAAATACTTGGCGGATAAGAAGGATGGAGAAGTGAACAAAGGTATATTCGATATACATGTGATTTATGTGTACTTTACTAGTGTTCATAGTAGCCTCTGGGTATTTTATACCGGTTCAATTGTTAAGATTAGTAACTTGAGATAGGAGTTGCAAAATGAACAGAGACTAGTTAAGGGCAAGGTGACGATGTGTGTTGGAAGTTATTCCAAGGTTGATAAGATCACCATCGCATACTCCCTCTACCTCGGGATTAGTGTTGAACATAAATAAATGTTATTTGGTGTTTGCGTTGAGCATGAATATGACTGTATCATGTTTATTGCAATACGGTTATTCATTTAAGTCACAGAATAAATTGTTGTTCTGTTTACATGAATAAAACCTTCTATGGTCATACACCCAATGTTAATGGTTTATTGAAACTCGATCGTAGTGATACACATATTCATAATATTGATGCCAAAAGATGCAAAGTTGATAAAGATAGTGCAACATACTTGTGGCACTACCGTTTAGGTCATATTGGTGTAAAGCGCATGAAGAAACTCCATGTTGATGGACTTTTGGAATCACTTGATTAGGAATCATTTGATACTTGGGAACCATGCCTCATGGGCAAGATGACTAAAATTCTGTTCTCCAGAACAATGGAGCGAGCTAATGACTTATTGGAAATAATACATACCGATATATGCGGTCCGATGAGTGTTGAGGCACGCGGCGGGTATCATTATTTTCTGACCTTCACAAATGATTTAAGTAGGTATGGGTATATTTGCTTAATGAAACACAAGTCTGAAACATTTGAAAAGCTCAAAGAATTTCAGAGTGAAGTGGAGAATCATCGTAACAAGAAATTGAAGTTTCTATGACCTGATTGTGGAGGCGAATATTTGAGTTACGAGTTTGGCCTTCATTTAAAACAATGTGGAATAGTTTCACAACTGACGCCACCTAGAACACCAGAGCGTAATGGTGTGTCTGAACGTCGTAGCCGTACTCACTAAAAAAATACACTTCTGTGATGATACGTGTTTGTCACAGTAGGTCGCTTTTTTGTCATGCATGTACATCCATGACAAATTTATGACAGAATCAAGATAGTCACACCTGTGCTGTCGTAGAAGTGTTCCATGACATTACCAAAATTATCATCACGGAAGTGTCCACTTCCATGATGATAAATCGCGCGTTAGAGAAGTGCTTTCGTCAAGGATGACCGACACGTGGCATCCACCGTAATGGAACACCGTTCAGCTATCGGGTCGGGTTTTGGATCCGATAACCCGTTAACAGCCCCGACCAATGGGGATTTTCCACGTGTAAAATCATCATTGGCTAGAGGAAACACGTGTTGGCTCATCGTCAGGACAGATGTCATCCACTCACTGGACAGAAGGCGCCTATGATACGTTGACACATGGCACGGCCCAACAAGTTTAAATGGGTCGTCCCAACTAAAGGCCCACAAGATTTTGCGGACCATAATGGGCCGGCCCAGCTAAAGGCCCACGAGATTTTGCGGACCATAATGGGCTGGCCCAGCTAAAGGCCCAAAAGATTTCGCGGGCCATAATGGGCCGGCCCAGGTAAAGGCCCACAAGATTTTTGTGTGCCATAATAGGCCGGCCCAGGTAAAGGCCCACAAAATTCTTGCGGATCATAATGGGCCGGCCCAGCTAAAGGCCCACGAGATTTCGCTGACATTAATGGGTCGGCCCAGCTGTAGGCCCACAAGATTTTGAGGACCCTAGTAGGCCGGCCCCTTAACTGGCTGCCATGTTTTGGGCCAAATGCCAGCCCATATTTGATCCAGTCTATTAATGGTCTGCCACGCTCCGGGCCTAATAATGGCCCATATGAGATCCGGCCCGTTAAAAGCCTGCCACGTTCTGGGCCAAATTACGGCCCAGATCAGGTCCGGCCCTTTAAGAGGTTTTGGGCCTAATTATGGCCCATATCAGATTCGGCCCATCAACTCGACACTATGCTTTTGGGCCCACTTGCTAAAGGCCCACTTAGTAATTCGGTCTGATATTAGTTTTGTCCTGAAAGGGCCCGTTTAACATTTCATCCCTATATTAATTTCAGCCTGTTAAAAGCCCATCATATAGTTGGGTCTAACTACGGTCCGGTTTGCATCCGGCCTGCTTGCAACCGATATCTGATTGGGCCAAACAAGGACCGAGACAATTTTTCGGCCTGTTAAAAGCCCGTGATTTGATTCACACAATCATGGGCCGGGGTTCATTTTGGGCTGCTGTGGGCCCGTGAGCTGATCGGCACGTTTCAGGCCCAACCTACATCGTGATTGCATGACGGCCCGATTATGTACCGTAATTTTACGGTTTGGCCGGTTTACTATGAAGACAGGATATATATATATATATATATAGTAAAATAACTGCAGCATCGTGAATAAGAAAAAACCTATACTATACAATAAAGAAATTACGGCATATTACATCCACTAGGCATCAAAGTTCGCCACTATGATAATAAAGCACAAGCAGACAGCAGATTACATACACTGGGCATCAAAGATCGCCACCAGTGCAAATAAACACGCCGACAAAATAATATACAAAACCTACAGCACTTCAATAGAGTTCAAGAAAGCTTAGCCCTGCTGGGGAGCTGCAGCGCAAGCAGCTGAGCAAGATGATCAGACTGCGCTTGTTCAACACTTATATCTTCCTCACTCTGAAAGATAAACAAGCAGACAGATGACAGGTTTTGCACATAAAAGTATCAGTGCTGACAATTCATCACATTTCTTACTGACAAACAAAGTGACACAGTTTAAATTTGCATTAACACAATATGGTATTGTTCAGGTTAAGACATGGCAGAAAATGACATTGTGAAGGAGTTGGCAGCTTCACGACACCACTGGATTATAGATCAAGAACTCATAAGTATCAATGGTTAGTGTGGTGTCAATTTATACCATTTCAGATTGGCAAATAAAGAGACGGTTTAAATAATAGTAGAATGATATGACCTTGTTCATAGTTAAGACATTGAAGAATATGACATTGTGCTGTAGTGGGTAGGTTCACCACACCACTGGATTACAGATGAAGAGCAGAAGCATACATGCAGTGCAAAAGAAGATCACCTGCTCTGTATAGTTTAATTTACATGGTACTAGCACATATGCCCGTGCGTTGCAACGGAAGAGATTTTTTTGCGAGCAACATCGGGAGAGATAATTGATGTGTCCATCAAAACGGTCTCCACAATAGTGAGGCGATAGAGTAGAGAGCTGTGGTGTTCTCGTGGGTATTGTTTGGCCCACGAGATCTTTGTAGTAGTGGAGTTAGTCGGAGTGGCGGCCACTACCAAACTCGTGCTTTTTTTTCCTTCAGGTCCGCCTCCTTATCGAGGTTGTGGTGACCTCCTGATTTTTCTAAAAAATAATTAATTTCTAGAAAAAGGAAAATAAAACTTGAAATAGGAAGATTTTTAAAATTCACAAACATTTTTTGAAAACATGATCATTTCTAAGGTGGGAGAAATGAACATTTTTTGAATTTGTGAAGAATTTTTGAAAATGGAAACTTATTTTGAACATTCAAAACAATTTTTAAAAATGTATTTTCAATCATGAACATTATTTTCAATTTGTGGCCATTTCGATAAAAATAATATTTTTCTAATTTTTATTATTTCTAAAATGAAATTTATTTTACAAATCTCAAAAAATTTTGAAATTCTTTTTGAAAAAATACGAACATTTTTTGAGTGTCAAACAAATGTTGAAAGAAAATAAAAAAAATTAATGTTCCAAATATTTTTGAAAATGGAAGGAAATTTTGCAATTCTAAGATTTAACGAAAATTTGTACAAGATACGAAATTTTGGAAAATTAAAAAAATAAATTTATGGAAAAAGGGAAAAATAACTTGAAAGGGAAAAAAGAAAAATAGAAAATAAAAAAGGTGGAAACAGGCCGGCCCAATATTGGGCGACCGATGAGAAGCTCCAATTATATGACGCTCTGTGCAATAACTAAGGTTCCCAGCTGCTGTGCAGGATAAAAATGGGTGGCTATTCTAGGCCTTAGCGCGTCTGGCCCAGGCACGAAATTCGGGACAAAACTCTTTTTGTTTATTTTCTAGCAGATGGATTACAAAATTTATTTATTTTCGAATTTCCTTTATTTTTACAAAGAAAATAAATTTAAAAATCCTGATCAATATTTGAATTCTTTTTGCGAGAATGTGAACATTTTTTTAATTTCAAATAAATTTTGAACGAAAATAAAAAATTAAAAGTTCCAAATATTTTTGAAAATACGAAATTTTTTTGAAATTCTAAGATTTAATGAAAATTAGTAAAAATATAAATTTAGGAAAAATAAAAAATAAATTTATGGGAAAAGGAAAAAATAACTTTGAAAGGAAAAAATAGAAAAGGACCACATAAAAATGAAAAAAGGGCCGGCCCAACATTGGGCGACCGATGGGAAGCTCGAACTATGTGCCGCTTCGTGCGACAAATAAGGTTTCCCAGCTGCATGCGCATGATATAAATGGGTGGCTTTTCTGGGCCTTAATGCGTGCGGTCCATGTACGAAATTCTGGACAAACTCTCAAAACAATTTAGTACCACCTCGGATATAGAAAAAATATTTTTGTGGTGAATGGATGAAAATTTTGAAGAAATGCACCTTGCTTTATTAGTAGGTATAGATGAAGAAGGAACTTGGTTGTACAACTGAAAACTTAAATTGAGAAAGGACGAACTTTTGCTTATGAACTACATATAATAAACTTTAAACAAGCAATTTGATGCAAACACCAAAAATAAACAGCTGTTGCAGTCATGCCTAACCAAATAAATACAACAAAGTTTGAAGGCTTGAGATGGACAAACTTACATTATTGGTGAAGACAGACTCCATAAAGGCCTTGTCCATGCTGATGAGGGGGCAATTCAAGAAGTTTACCTCAGAATCTTCTTCAAAAGCATTGCCTTTATTCTACATTTTGTTAAGAGTAAATATATATATGATAATATACGAAAAAATGGAGAATATTTAAGATAAGATGGAGAGTGATGCTACATAACCAAGTAGCTATAAATGTAAGTGCAGTGATACAGGAAAAAGGTACAGCCAAGATCAATGCACAGCTAAACTTCTTCAGTACCAACCTTATGGTAAGAGTAAATATAGATCTGATGTGTAGAAAATGGAGGGCAAAGGAAAATAAGCTCCAGAGTGATGATACATGAACAACTACCTGTCATTACAAGTACACTGATAAAGGACATCATGTACTTACAAGAACAATGCAGAGCTAAAAAAACTTTGGCATTGGATATATTCTACACTAATGTAACCATTCATACAGATTAGATAATTTGGAGCGAACAATTGATAAGCAAGCTATCATGCATACAGCTGTCACATAATGAACCAGGTATGTATGTAAGTACAGTGATACAGGACAATATGTACTAACAAGAGCAAAGCAGCGGGCAACATATTTGCGATATCCTGTCGTTCTTGTCAAACCGGAATTCTTCTTTGAGCAGATTTCCTGCAAAAAAGATCCGCAAGGCACATGCGGAAAAGTAGAAGTTCAAATTGTCATGTGATTTCATAGACAGTACCTCATCCTGGGAACGAGACCAGTGCATAACAAGGTTTTTTCATTCAATGTCTTCTAAATTTAGCACATGAGACTTCATCGGAAATTCGTTTATAGACTTGCCATCAAAGTGTGATTTCCTCAGGTAACACCGATACTGCTGCAATGCTTCCTTGAAAAGCACAAGCAAGCTTTGCTCGTCATGACTATCCAGATTGACCCTCGCCTAGTTACAACAATGTAATGTAAATCATTGATGTGTTCAATCAGTAGAAAATAGGAAAATAATAACAATGAATAATAGCACTTACACGTAAGTTGGACATGAAGATGTGAAAATGGTGTTTGTCTTCACAATAATCTTCCCATGATGGGAATATATGCACGTAGTCCCTAACAACATTGAAAGCATTGTCTTTTAAACTGGGAATAAATGGAATGGAGTTCCAATCTGCAGGAATTGGCCGTCTCTACAGTTGGGATAGGTCTTCAGCCAGTAGACTTGCTGTACTTTTTGCTGGAGTGGGATTTTTCTGTGGTACAACTGGTGCTATGGCAAATGAAATCGGTATACCTTTTGCTGGAGTACAGGTCCTTTGTGGTGGGGCTAGTGGTGTGGCGAGTGAAGTATGGGTACAGTCTGCTGGAGTCGGTCCTACGTTTGGTGTCACTGGTTGTACAGCCAACATAAGTGGGGTGCTGTCTGATTTCTCCGGCACCACCACGTTTTTCAAGGACTTTGCTGGTGCTCCTTCAGGTTCGGCAATCACCCTCTTTCTTTTTGATGTCTGATGCACAAGAACAACATTTGGGTGCAAAAACATGGTATGATGACAGATGGAATATGTATTGATAATGGATGGGCATGGCATCTCAACATATATGATGAGTAAACTAAGCAGATGGCGGTGCATCAAAGTAGAAGAAATGCAAGACAACCTATGCAAGATACGCGCAATCAATAAAACCTTGCCAAATTAGAACATGCACCTTGATGGGTGAAAAGGACAGGCCATCTGCCTTGACTCCTCGAGGTTAGAATAGTCATTAGGATGATATTCTGAACAAGAATCAATAGGTGGGGAGCGTACGAGTTTCATTGCTTCCAGAATGGCACTCAATGCCTTGCTGCCAATTTTGTAAGTCATTGCAGTGTTCCACAATATTCTTCTGATGCACGGATTCTGATATTCACTATAATTGCGTATAATATCTGAGAACCATGAAAACATAAATAGTTGTGAGATTATCTTTGTAATGCAGATGATATTCTAATATAGGGGCGCCCCTGTAAACACTTGTGTGCTATCACTGGATTCTGATGAGAGAGCTCATGTGTGCTGTAATATGGTGTGTGCATTTATATAATCTGGCACAAGTACACAAAAAAATAGGCTCCAGAAGTAAGGATAGCTGGCAGATGATAGGTTCATAATATACTGTATAGTGAGTTTATTGCCAAACCATGATAACAAGAGCACACAACAACTAGGCAGATCATAGTGTACATAACAGGGGTACACCATAACCAGGATATATAAATCGGAAAAGTGAAACTGGCTGGAAATTACGGTGTTGTATTGCCGCTAGTAATTAAAAGCCTATCGATCATGTACAGGCTAGCTCTATTAGCTGTTGACTGCAGATGTCCCTGCTCCCCTTCCTGACAAGGAACACACTGTGCTTCCCATACAGAACACCGCATGGGCCACTGACCGAACCACCGGCCCCACCGCCTGTGTTCCTCCACCACCCCCACCCCCGACCCCACCCGCATCGAGTTTTCTTCGTTCAACGAGGCCCCACCACCGCCCCCACAACCACCGTCCCCATCCGAGCCCCTTCGATCGCACCGACGAACTCCGGCGAGCTTTGAAAAATCGACTGACCCAATTTTGAAATTTAGTCTACTGTGATTTAACTAGTGTGGAATATAAAAGGGGAAAACTATAAGCATTGCGAGTATGGTGTTGAGCGTGCCATGGCGGATGTGAAGGTGCAAACCGGACAAAGGAAACTTCGCAACCAAGACAAGAAATCAGAGTAAAGCAGTGGCGATCTATTTTCTTGCTGCGATAAATAAGTTGAGCAGATACGAAAGAGTATCGCCTCTGGTGCGGCGCTGTGTACGCATCTGCTAAGAATTTGACGGTGTTGCGGTAGCGATGGCTGTCGGTGGCGTGGAAGCAGATCTAGGAGGGTAGACGATGGCGGCGGGGCGCGGTGGACGAGACGGTCGTAGGAGCGGCGCCGACAAGGTGGACGACGACGGGGATGAAGCGAGAGGACGGGATGCAAGGATCCTGGTCCGAAGCCGTGGATGAGAGAGGTCGATCTCTTGTAATGGACGGCGGCATCGGGGTATCAACTCCGGCATGGTGGAGGAGGACGGCGGTGGATGGGGTGGCGGACGGCGGCGGACGGAGGAGGGTGGGGTGGAGAGGGTGTTTTGGCGCCCACGGAGTACGAATGGGGAAAAGGGAGGTAGAGAGGAAGGGGGAACCATGTATTCAGGGCGCGCTTGTCTCAAATGCGAGGAAATTTACAAACTTAGCCCCCGTTTCAAATTTCTACTACATCACAGCAACACTAGTCGGTTGGGGATAGGACGGTAATCTCACATACACCGAATATTTGCCGACGAGAGTTTGTTTTTGGCGCCCACCGTGTATGAATATGAATCGGGGAGGGAGTCGATTTCGGCCAAGAACACACTGTGTTTTGGCGCCCACCGTGTATGAATCCGGGTGATAGGCGGTTATGTCACGTTTGGGTGAAATTACAAACCTACCCCTATCGAAACCTATAGAAATCCAGCATATAGGCTTTGCGTGGTAGGGATAGGCAGTAGTGATTTCCATCTTGCAGATTTTGGTTTCGGGCGGTTACTACGACTTTCCCTGCTTCGTTCAAATTTTGCAGAGTGCACGTTTACCGTGCCAACTCAATTCGAATCCCGTTTGTATTCTATTTTTTCGGGCGGGATCCATTTTCAATTGGAATTACATTCTATATACATCATTTTCTATATATACTTTCAAAAGCACAACAAAAAAATCTGCTCCTTTATATGTATAATATGATTTACAAATACAACGATCTCGAAATCTTAAGGTTGAATTCGAAAAAATTTAACCAAATTATGTTCTACTAAAATGTATGGATCAGTAATATCTACATATTAAATAACATAGATGTGCGTGAATTCATATGAGTATGCATGTTTGATATATCAATTTTGGTTCGAGTATGGATTACATGTATCATCATCTCGAATTCAAATATTTGAATCCCTTTTTTGTTCACTCCTTTCACGCCCATCTCTCTCGCATGCATGCTCCTTCAGGTAGCTATCTCTCTCTTTTCTCCAGCTCACCCGCACGCTCACTTCATGTTGCTCCTATCCTCGCAAACATGGTCTCTCGACGTCTCCCTTGAGAAGTGTCACACTCTCCCTATCATTATAAATTACACGGTTTTCATTATCTCTCATGTCTCTACTGTTCTCTGTTATCACTCGGTACCTAAGCTTTCTTTTTCACCGCCAAACACACAGTCTCCACTCGTCTTTCACTTTGTCTTTCTCTCTATGGGATTATCTCACACACCCTATATGTCTCTACATATGACTCATACCACTAAAATTACTCTCTATATCTCTCCTGTAGACACAACATTTGTTGCGGCCTCCTTTTCGTCTCCATCCCAGACTGACATTATTCATTTGTTTACCGATCAGACAACCCCGACTACCGTCTCCTCTCTCTCTCTCTCACAGACACATACGCACAACTCCTGCTTCCACTCCCCTTCCCGACTACATTCTCTCTCTCTCACACACAAAACTCTCGCTTTCGCACCCCGACTCGTATTTCTCTCACAAACATTTATCGACTAGCTAGCCTCTAGATAGGTTTATACACCCGCACACTCGTGCTTCCACCATCGCATACATGTCTCTCTCCCGCTCCTTGTATCTATGTAGATTTTTCTTTCCTTCTTGAGAGACGCCCTCTGGATCGTGCACACACACACACTATCGCCTCATTTTAAGCTGATACCTATCGCACACACACTCCTTCTATCTTTGTCACACATGCACTCTGTCCTCCTCCACTCGCCCTCTCTCTCTCACACACATGGGCTTTTTGCAACAACTAGCAAGATGCCCATGCGTTGCACAGAACAACAAGATGCATTTGTATGAGTAGTTTATCTTGTGGGGGAAAATGATGAACGAGGGAAGGCATTATTTGCAAATGTGGAGAGGGGTGTGGGTATCTTTTTGCAAAATTGCCATAGTTTCCTTCCTATCCGTCAAATACAGATCGGACGGCCTATATTGCAGGATGGCAGGCACACGATCATCACCGACAATGCTTATTATAAGAGTAGGGATAAAAAATAGAGTTGGTGATGATGGTGGGCCTACCATCCTGCAATGTAGGTCGTCTGATTTATATCTGACGGATAGGAAGGAAAATATGGCAATTTACCCGCACTCTTCACCACATTTGTAGATAAGGCCTTCCCTCGTTCATCCTTTTCTCCCACAAGATCTTGATGTTCCGTGCAACGCACGGGCATCTTGCTAGTAAGAGTAGACATTAGACATATACCACATCTCGAATCTTGAAACCAACAACATTCCCCCCTTATCTCATCAAAACCGCCAAAGGAATATATTTTGAGTGAAACATAACATATTTTTAGTGATATATGTATTTCAAAGCTAGACTTTTTTCTATCAAATCGGTGAATATGTATTAATCCAGTGGCGGAGACAGGCCTGGGGCAGCTAGGGCTATAGCCCCAGGTTGAGAAACAACTTCCTTTGTAATTTCTTCATGCAAAGCATAGAAAATCATAGAAGTTTATCACTCAACATAGCACAGCCCCAGGCGTAGTCTGCATCTAGCTCTGCCACTGTATTAATCTATTTTGATCGTGTGGCAACGCATTGGCACATTGCTAGTAGTTATTATAATTTTTTGGACACCAGACAAACGGTGGAGTACATATACGAAGAGAAGAGGCGCACGCATGCAGTCGACCTCTCGCTGTCTCGCACACATGAGTGTTACGTAAAGGCGACGTTAACAAATAAACCCTAAAACCCTAGGGGCACGATTGCTGCATTCGCGGGTACCGGGTACGTGGTGGAGCACCTTTGTAGGAATAGTCAGCTCGCGTGATAATTTGATCCGTAGGAGTTGATGGTCGGGACCACAGGTGAACGACTTGGAGCGCGGTGGCTCGCCAGTTGCCACAGATCGAGTAACCACGTTTAAAATATCATTTTTAGCGGGGTTAAGAGTTCCGATTTTCAATGGCGCATTATAAGTAGTAAGTAGTTTTTAGAACGATTGGTATGGAGCGAAAATGGAATTCATAGTACTACGTACCTCCTTGGCGTATGGTTGTATGGTTTGTTTGTTTTTTGTGATGGAGGTTGTATGGGTTTATGTTGCGAGATGTTGAACCTGGTAGTTCTAGGGCAAATACTATGGTTTAGATTTAGATGCTGGTTTTCTTTAATGAAAATCAGAAGGGGAAACCCTTCTTCGATTAAAAAAACTACTACCTCCATTCTGGTTTACTAGTCCCCATCGTACTTTGGGTCAAAGTTTGTCCACGAACTTTACTTGTAAAATGTGAATGGAAAACGAGATTTTATTATATCCATACAAAAAAGGACTGGAGGGAGTGATTGCTCTGACACGGACGCGACCTCTCATAGTGCAGGCATTGAACCGTCGCGCCGGCCAAGAGGGTCGCACTCGCTTCAGGCCCGGCTGAGCACGCCTCCTCGCCGCGTGCAACCAGCTTAAGACTGCCCTGCCTGCCTTCATTGAATCTGCGTGTGTGCCGGCAACACGTCCTTCCGCGAGCCGGCAGGCATTTTAGAACACAAAAAATGACTAAAATATAATTAGTTTACACATGGTCTTGACTTGTTGTGCTCGCACTGGTAGCAGGAACTAGTAGAGGATTTTCTTTATTTATAACTCTCCTCACATTTTTTTGGCTTTGAAGTGAATCATGGTTGTGGACATTATGTATGAATGTGCAGATATCTGTGAACATGAGTTTGATGTGGAAGTTGAACTTGGAATGTCGGGCTTGCGCGTGAACTATACCATGTCCAATGCTTCGTCTGTTATTGTTTGGAAAGTAATTGCTGTTATTACATGACCAAAAAAACATTTTGTGCCACATCAGTAGATGCACGGACATCACAATAGGCATGCTGACTGGATAAACATTTGAACCTAGCTATTATGAAGGAAATTTTGTATTGACAACAGTTTTAGATAGCAGGAGACGCCTAGCCTGCTCTGCCTCTACTAGCTTATTTTTGGCTTCTTCCATCTCTTCTTTGGCTTGGGTGAAGAGAGCATATGATTGCTCTTTTCGCTTCTTTAGGAACTCAACTACATTCTCAAGGGCTGCTGCACGCTTTCTTTCAGCCTTTACTAATGCCACGAGGACACGAACAGCTGACGACTCCACCTGGCTTGTGTGTAATCCAGCATCATCTGGGAATTTGCACCTTGTGTCTAATCTAGCATCATTAGGGAACTGGCACCTTGTGTGTAATCCAGCCTCATTTTGGAAACATGATCTCGAGGTTGACCATACTTCCCTCCTCGCAGGAACTGCATCCTGACATGAAGTTACTTCTTTTTTAGATCAATACTCAGAGCAACCTAGATCCATTTAGTAGAAGCCAGATAAACAGAACTCGGAGAAGTGAATTCAAAAGGAAAAAATAAATAAAAACAGACTACAAGGTGAGATCACCCACTTCCTACATCAAGCTAAAAACGAAAGCATTAGGACGATTAAGACTCTTCTTATTACACATCGAAGGACACCGCGCTTAAGAGAAACAGAAACTACAACATATACACATCGAAGAACACGAGGCTACACGAAAGTAATTGGAAGGGTGTTACTTACCAAAGCTCGTTTTACAGGTTCGGTGCAGCTCCTCTTTAACTCGCCATGCTCCTTGAAGATGTCCCTAATATCCCGTGTTTGGTCTTCATTTCTCCTCTGCATGTTCGCACTCGCGGTTTTAAAATCTCAACATGGCAAGAAAAATATACTACTAGTAATACTCGCGCATCTTGTGGGCAACATTAAAGCACTCGTCTGCCATGTTAGAGCATCTCCAACAAGATAAACTACTCATACAAATGCATCTTGATGCATGCAACGCATGGGCATTTTGCTAGTTCTAAAAACCTTTCCATCATTTGCCACACTACTGGTTGCAGATGAAAAACCTACCCAAGCACAGCGCGATACAGGAGCGACGCACAATTACAAGCTGATATTCTGTTGGACAATGGAGGCTATAACCAATTACTTTTACGGGAACAATAGCACCCAGGAAATTTGAAGGGTAGGTATGAACAAAATTAGAACTGCACATGTACTGCTAAGTGATTCAATACACACATTACCAATCGAGGAGGAGAACGATGGTCGCGGCGGCCTCTGTGAGTCATGGTCGGCAATAGGAGTCAGTTCATTGTCCACGACGGTGGTACTTCTGCGCTTGGCGTCGGCTTCCGGGAAGCAGATCCGAGACCGGGGAAGACGATGCCGGGGAAGAGGCTCCGTGTACGACGATGACAGTGGACCGGCTCTAGTGCGGCGTACGAGGTCGTCGATGAGGAAGATGCGCTGTGGTGGATGAGTGCGCCGATGTAAAGGGGAGGAGCACGAAGGCTATTGTGCCGTGGAGAAGTCTATTTTGCGGTGGGGATAGAAATTGGGGAGTATTCAGGTGTACTACTCTAGGTGCCGGGGTGGGGTTGGCTAGGTAGGATGAACCTGAAGTTATGAAAACAGCCCCCTACCAAGCGTCATCCATAGGCCTGTTCCGAAGGCTATGATGGTAACTTCCCACTGCTCGAATCAGGGTCGCAGGAGATTTTCCCGCCGACCTCAAAATTTTGTGACACTGGACTCCTCGTGTGGCGTGTTGAGTGATTCGGCTAAGCAACTAGCGAGTAGTAGTAGTAAACTCTGCATATTAGGTTTGACCGAAGTCAAACTTCCTAAAGTTTGACCAAGTTTATAGAAAAATATAAACATTTACCATCACAAATATGTATGATGTGAAAGTACATTCAATAATGAATCTAATGGTATTTATTTGTTATTATATATGTTAATATTTTTTGTTATAAGCTTTCTGAGAGTTTACAAAACTTGACTTTGACCAATGCTAACACGCGGACTTCAATAAAAACGGAGGGAGTACACATTTGTTTTCTTAGTTTGTAGTGAACTAATCAAGGAACACATGAACCTGCTAAGGATCCACTCCACCTGCCAAGTGGACCAATCACAAGAGCTCGGGCCGAGAAATTCAATGAAGTAATCCATATGCTGATTCAGCAAGCCAAGCATTGGAGTTGGTATTCCAAGTTTCTTGAATAACCTAGCTGTCTGAAACTCGCCAATGGGATTCTGTGTAATCCTCCAGTCTACATGGTGTAGGTAAAGGGCAAAAAAAGTTGCTAATTAGTGGCACTGAAGTATGCACCCGGCGTTTGTTGAAATTGTGAATTAAATATATTAGGCTATTGACTTCGAATGTAATGGTCTATACAATTCAATAGTGACAATCATTGTCGAATCCCAAGATGTATACAAGGTCTATAGTACTTCACAACATGCTCAAACTCACATAATCCCAGTCAAATGAGAATCTAAATGCATTTCATAGTTATTACTTTGTAGGATGCAACAAGAACAACCATAACTCTACATCAGCCATTATAGAAGCAACATTTTGACATATCCCAATGTGTGAATGAAACGTGCAGAGAGAGCTTTTGAAGATGGAGCAGATAAGGCAGGAAAGATTGTATGTATGTGGACGAGAGAGTAGGAGACAAACCTAATGAGACAGAGAGAGAGAGAGATAGAGAGAGAAAGAGAGAGGAAGAAGTTAGGTCTGTGAGAAAGATGCATACATGTAATATACATGAGATGCGTGTGCATCTGGATTCTGTATACGTGGAAGGAGAAGAGACAACATGTTTGATGAGAGAGTAGGAAAAACATGGACGAGAGGGGAAGGATCTCGTGGGTTGAGGGATTGACAATTTTGTGCGGGGGAGAGAGGGATTGGTAATTTTGTGCAAGAGAGAGAGAGGGTGGGGGGAGGAGTCAGTCAGCCGTCGTCACATCACCCTGCTTCCAAATGACCCTGCATTCTCTAGCGTGGTGTGGTCGCCGTCTTCGATCTGCTCATTGCCCTCTTTGAAGATTGAGGTGTTGTGCATGTTGGGGTGCAAAGAAGCACAAGCGAGAGTGGTCGCCGTATAACCTTGGACGGGGATGAATTGTGTGCTCGGGGGAGTGTGTGTGTGTGTGTTGTGATGCGTGTGTCTGTGTGTGTGTGTCAGATATTGAGAGAAAACAAACCTAAGGAGAGAAATGGGTATTCACGAAGAGATTATGCGGGCCTTGAGGTGGGCAGGGGCCGGGTGAGGGTGTCAAAATGTGCGCGTTGATGCATGTGTTGCATGCGACCGTGCGAGGGATAGACGAATCGAGAGAGATGGTTGTTGTGTTACGGATGCTCCTCTCTCTGTCTCTCTGTCTCTCTCTCTCTCTCTCACACACACAAGTAAACTAGAAGACTGTTCTCTCATGTATACACAACGTATCGGCATCTGTCTATGTCTCACTCATGCACGATCATTTGCACATTCACACCTCTCTATGTCTATATCACACGGACACCGTCTCCACATTGCCCTTCCGCCACAACACACATATGGACACATACACACGTTCTCTCTCAGTCACACACACAAAATCAGTATTAAAAAAACTAGGGCGCACCTAAAACGTCCAAATCCAAATAAACACAAACTGGAGCTAAATTCAAATATATGGAAATATTGCAGCGTCTAGAACTTTCACAGGAAAAAAAGTTGAGTAATATTCGAGGATTGTTTTCAGACACACAAAAAGGTTCGGTGGATGTCCTTCGAGTGCGACACGGTGACGCACCGTTCGGTCGACCGCGCGGCTACGGTTCACGCGCTTGCACAGGATTCCGTATCGTGGCCATGGTACTAAGGCTGGTCACAATGGGCAAGAACATAAGCTAGTAACTAATAAAAGCGCTTCCTAAGTCTAATGTTTATGTGTACTAGTACGGTTTTCTTTTAAGTTTGACCAACCTTATATATAAAACTAAAGTAAGCTCCCACACGCGCACTCATCAATATGTCACCGCCGCCATTGCGCATGATGGCGCCCGCCTGCTCCGGCCAACAATTTCTCGCCCATCACCGTCGTGTCACCGCCATCCCTGTGCCATGAAGCCAAAGGCTCGCCCGCTCATGTCGTCTGCAGTCCCTCCTCGCGATGCAGCCGCGCTGCCAAGCACGCGAGCAGCTGGTGGAGCCGCGTCTATGCACGCAGCATACGAAGAGGAGGACGAGCGCGTGCTCCAGCACGCCGGCGAGGAGGAACTAGCGTGTCATTGTTGTCTCCGCCCGCGCGGAGGAGGCGCGCATGGTGGCTGTCGCGGCGGAAGCCGGTCGCGCGCGTCGAGCCCGCAAACCGGGTGCGGACGCAGAATCTACCTTCGAGACCTTGAATGCCACATGGATCCTGTAATCTGAAGGAGCAATTTGGGTCAGTCGACTCATGTGAGCCGTTTAATGCAACATGGATGGCTAGAAGGGCTTCTTCCACCTCTTCTGTCGTCTTCTTCCTTCGCTCCGTCGAACTTCTTTCACAAATCAATTGACCCAAATTATAATACTAGTACGAACGTATTAAGTACAATAGGAACACGAAGATACGAGCAGTAGTACCAACTGCAAGAAGAACAGTAGTAAGACATAGTACTAGTACTACTGTACGTACTAAAGAGTTCAAATAACGAGAAAGAACATAAACATAGTTCTGCTGGGGCCTCAGCACAACACACCCTTGAAAATAAACTAATAAGCAACTAGTCCGCTTGACACGGCAGTAGAACCAGCATGAGCGACAACATTGCCACCTACTTGGAGTCCGAGTCCACGTCCTCGACTTCATCCTCGTCCCTCTTCCTCTTCCTCTTCACCGACGCTTCTTTGCTTGAACCGGACACTGGGCTCGGCTTCTTCATCCAACCCTTGTAGATATTTAAACAAAGGTAGGCATCCATTGCTGCGTACAAGATGTGATCTTCATCTAATGTCTTCGACTCCCATGCATGATGAAACTCGTGATGAGGTTTCTTCAGTTTAGCGTACGAAGGATCAATCATGGCTGCTGCCAGGGTCAGCATTGAAGGTTGAGAGGAGGACACCAGGCTTGCCTTCTGGAGATCGAAGGGCTGGCCTACAACCAGACCTATCTGACGCAGGACGTCACTGTCGTTCTTAAAGCCTACAGTAACGAATTTCACTCTTTTGTCCTTGAGGAAGTTCTTAAAATCCTGGCACTCAACGTCGGCATGGCATATGTGGTAGACCAAGCAAACGTTATGTATGCAAACCTGGATCACAACGGGCTTCTTCCTCTCTTCGTCCTTTCGATCCTTCTCTCATCGCAGGACTGTGGTGTACTCAACATCTAGCCCAGCGACCCACTCATCCGTTGAACTGTTGAGCATGCGTAGGAAGCGAGCAAGCCATGCTTTCACCGTCTCGGATCCACATGTGTAGATGACGATGAACTGATCGCCAGTGATGGCTCTAACCTGGTACTCAGCGGCGACCATGGAGATTTGGGAGGCCATGGATTTTGGAGGAGGGTTAGGAGAAGTTGAACTGTTGTACCCCACAAAAAACTGGGAGCGAACTAATGTGAAAGGACGGGACGACTGGGAGCGAACTGTTGTAAGGTAGAAGACGGGGACGAGTAGGGCGTGCGAACGGCATGGGGTTGCTGGCTTGCCCGGTGGATAAATGGCTGCAAGCCCCCAAAGAGTTCTCGAGAACTATGCGGGACCCACTAGATGTCATGTCTACTAGACCCATATCGTAGGCCTGACGGTATAGCTTCTGCCTGTTCGCACGCCATGCCGGCGCGTGGATGTAACTTCACTTAATTCCGTCAAACGTCGCGCCTCCCTCGCGCGGTCGCGCCCTTTGAGACTTCGACCGGCTATAAATGAGCATTTTTTTTGCCTTTTTTTAGACAAGCAATTTTTTTGCCTACTCCGCATGAATGATACTCCCTCTGGTCCTTTTTACTCTCGTCAACCATTTGCAAAGTGTTTGACCAAATTTATACTTTTTTTGAACACCACCTTATATTAATTAACCAGCCACACCAGTACACTCATTCAATACAATATTCACCACACAGGGCGGTACATTATTTACAAGAATACCTTCTAATCTATTGTCAAAGCTATACTTAGAGATTAAGTGTGCCACCTTATTGGCCGAACGGCTAATCTTTGACAATTGAAGATTGTTGATCAACTTCGAGATGCTCAACGCTTTCATCTTCAGGTCACGCATAGCAGACCTGTCAATGCTTTGACAGGCATCACTGAAATCCCACGACCAAATTTATACTAAAAATATCAATATCTACAATACTCCCAAAACACTTAGGCGCAGTGCATTAACTTCTACCTCGTTTCTTGTTTCTTGACATATCAACCAATAGGAGATGTGGGTGTGCATGCTTTTAATGACTTGACACTACCAAACACGACATGCAGTGGTTAGTTCATTGCATGCAATGCTATTAATTAGCAAATAAACATTAAGATCTCTCGTTTTCCCCTCCTCCTTGGTCACAGTGCACAATCTAAGATGACTTGCTCACCTAGACGGAGGGAGTACTGATTATAATGAGTATAAGAACTACGTTTTATAATGAGTGTGAAGATATTGATTTGACATTGTGAATGTTGACACATTGTGGAATAGTTTTTGAAGTCTGCAAAAGTACTCAGCTAGTGATGTCGTTCTCCACAAAAAAATGTGTTTACCAATGCATGCATGAACACTAGTTACTCTACCCCCCTCTCTTCTTTAATTATTTGCCACATCAGCATGTTTGCTATTCCCGTGTGCATGATACCAGCTAAGATACCATCATTATGGCTAGCCTTAATCATCGCATGCAATAATTTAGTGCACTGTCGGTGTCAAAACCAGCGGATCTCGGGTAGGGGGTCCCGAACTGTGCGTCTAGGCCGGATGGTAACAGGAGGCAAGGGACACGAAGTTTTACCCAGGTTCGGGCCCTCTTGATGGAGGTAAAACCCTACGTCCTGCTTGATTAATATTGATGATATGGGTGTTACAAGGGTAGATCTACCACGAGATCAGAGAGGCTAAACCCTAGAAGCTAGCCTATGGTATGATTGTATGTTGTGATTGTTGTCCTACGGACTAAAACCCTTTGGTTTATATAGACACCGGAGAGGGTTAGGGTTACACAAGGTCGGTTACAAAGGAGGAGATATCCATACACGTATTTCCTAGATTGCCTTCCACGCCAAGTAGAGTCCCATCCGGACACGAGACGAAGTCTTCAATCTTGTTCTTCATAGTCTAACAGTCCGGCCAATGGAGATAGTCCGGCTGTCCGGAGACCCCCTAATCCAGGACTCCCTCAGTAGCCCCTGAACCAGGCTTCAATGACGATGAGTCCGGCGCGCAGTTGTCTTCGGCATTGCAAGGCGGGTTCCTTCTCCGAATACGTCACAGAAGAATTTGAATATGAGGATAGTGTCCGACCCTGCAAAATAAGTTCCACATTCCACCGCAGAGAGAATAATTTTTCGCGGATCTAATTTGCTGGCTTGTTTTGACAGCATGACGTCGTGTCATGGCCCGGTTATTATTCGAACCGTTTCTTTTAACCAGCCCCGCACATAATGCGAGGCAGTTCTTCGACACGTCTTGTCAAAGTAGAGATCATGTCCCCTTATTACGGGATCCTCATCAATACGGGCGTGGGTAACCCAACCACGCCATCAATTGTGGCGCTTGGGGGATAAGCGAGTTTTACCAGGCAAGTGGGGACGCTTAATTTTGTCCGCTCATATAAAGGGATAAGGATTCACCTTTCTATCCATGCCTTCTTCCTCCTCTGCTCATCCTCTCCCGCACACTCGAGCTTTAGCGCCCAAGTCATCACTTCCATCTCAACCTTCTCCAACCATGTTTGGAGCGGGAGGCAAGTGGATGGTCTCCTCCTTCACGGAGGGAGACGTCAAGAAACTGAGGAGAGTCGGATACCTGCCCGACGACATCGCGCACCAGCTCCCAGATGAGGGGTAGCTCATCCCCACCCCCAGGCCCCATGAGAGGGTGGTATTCCTCACCCATTTCCTCCGCGGACTGGGATTCCCTCTCCATCCCTTCGTCCGGGGGCTCATGTTTTATTACGGCCTGGATTTCCATGATCTGGCCCGAACTTCATCCTCAACATCTCGGCGATTATCGTTGTGTGCGAGGCCTTCCTTCGCATCAAGCCCCACTTCGGCTTATGGCTGAAGACCTTCAATGTCAAGCCAAAGGTAGTGAGCGGCCGCCAGGCGGAGTGCGGAGGCGCCATGGTGGGCAAGATGCCCAACATCACATGGCTCGAGGGCTCCTTCGTGGATACCATAAAAGGGTGGCAATCAGGGTGGTTCTATATCACCGAGCCGCGCGACCCCACATGGGTAGCGACCCCCGAGTTCCGATCTGGCATCCCCATGCGGCTCACCTCCTGGAAAGAGAAGGGCCTGTCCTGGGGTAATTCAAAAGAGCTGACCGGACTCTAATCGTGTATTCAAAACATGGTGGACAAGAAGCTCAAGCTCGTCAACATAGTCCAGGTTATGCTCATCCGTCGGATACTCCCGTGCCAACAACGAGAGTTTACCTTGTGGGAGTTCAATCCGGCGCAGCACCGAACTCTGAATAGGCTCTTCGATTCGACTCATGAAGATGCCTGGAGGGTGCTGTTCAAGAGCGCCGAGGTCCCTCCCGCCATTACTGAGGATCGCGGATTCAGCGCGAAGCGCCACGCCAGTGCGGTAAGTTGTTTTACCTTTCACAGGATACTTGTTTTCTATATAGATTGAGTCTATGCGGGATCTAAACTCCCATGCCGTTAACAGGACTGGCAGAAGATGGCCGGACAAATTGACTGTCCGGCTCCCTTGCCCGAAGGCCCTGCAGACGCCCTTCTGGCGAAGATGTTGACTCCGGCCCCTTACAAGGTGCCGGAGAAGACCAAGAAGGCCAAGGGAGCTCGAAAGAGTTCCCGACGCCAGGCGTCGTCGGACTCACCGTCCGATGACTCTGCGGCGCACTCTTCCCTCGAAGACGAGGAAGAGGAAGAAGAGGCTCCCCCACCGACTGGGGGAGACAAGAAAAGGAAGGCCGCCCCAACTAGGGAGGCCGGAGGGTCCAAGAAGGGAAGGACTCTCCTTTCGGACAGCTCCACCACCGCCGACGAAAGTGAAGACGAGTGGTTGCCCAGGGCCAAGCCCCAGGGGAGATCGTAAGTATTCGGATACCAAAGTAACCCATAGGATTTCTTTGTCGCATTGCTTTCCCTAATCACCGAACATAATTACGCAGGCCGCCACGAGCCAACATCGACGTATCATCGGACGGCTCCCTAGGTTCGTCGGACATGGATAGCGATCCAGTCTCGACTGCCACCTCCCCTCATCCTGCCGACGACACCGAGGTGTTGTCTCAAGAGACACTGAATCGAGGGGAGACAGCCCCGGAGGCGCCTCAAGGCGACCTTCCGAACTCCGGGAGCAGAATGGACGGGGCCCCTGAGAGCTCCGAGTTCGGCCCTCAGCCGAACACCGCGCCGGAACCTCCAACGGTTCTGGGCTCGGGCAGGCTGTCTCCTCCTAAGAGGGGTGAGATGCCTGTGCCGGTGACCTCTGTCCACCCAGAGGCGCCGGACAATATGTTGGAAGCGCTTCGCAGCGCTTCCATCGAGGAGGAGCACCGCACTATCATGAGTGCGGTGATCCAGAAGGTTCAGTCCGCCAAGAGCGGATTGACTGAAGCCTGTACTAGCCTTCTAACAGGCTTCGAGGTAAGTGTTTTAAAATGTAGTAGAAGTATTATCGCATAGACAGTAGCCCCTGATGCTTTGTTCGGTGTTCGGAAAGAAAAGCCGAACAGAGGATCAAATAATATCGCAGGAGCCTAATATAAGTATGTCAATATGCATATGCAGGCTTCTCTGCTGGTGTCCGCCGCACTAACTGCGGAGGTCGCCGTACTGAAGCAGGACCTCGATGGGTCCAAGAAAGAGCTCGGCCTTGTCAAGAGGCAGCTCGAGGAAAACGAAGGTAAGTAATACCCCATCTATAGATATATGTATATAAAAAAGGACGTGATTGCAAAATGACAGGATCATTATATGTTTTGCCAGGGGCCACGACCGAGGTGGCAACCCTGAAGCAAGCGCTGGCCAAGGCCAAAGATACAGCGGTGAAGGAGCGCCTCGAGCGAGAGAGGCACGAGGCTTGGGTGGGCGAGGTGCAGCAAGAGCTCCAGGCTCTCGTGACAAAGCACGAGGCGTTGGAGCTTGACTTGAAGACGCGAGAGTCTGAGCTTGCCGCGGCCCGTGAGAGCCCGAAGAGTGCCAAGGCCAAGGCCCAGAAGGCCCTTCAGGAGGTCGACGCGATGAGGAAGATAGCGGTGGGTAAGGCTTTCTATATGCAAAGCAAGCATGTAAAGGTGAATTACCGATTACTTACCCGAATTCGGAGCTCTTCAGGAGCATTCGCAGATTTGCCCCGCAGTGTGTCCAATGCCGCACAATTCTACCAGGCCGAGGACAGAAGCTCGATGGAGAAGCTGTTCTGGTCTCAGTATGCTGAGGACGAACATCCGGTGCCAATGAGCGAGCAGCTGAAGCAGATAGCCGAGCTACATAAGGTGGCCGATTAGGCCATGAAGGGCTTCATAGTCCGGTTGTGGCCTGGCGACGCCCTTCCAAACAGCTTCTTCGGCCTGGTGAGGCGGCTTGTGGATGCCTGCCCCCAGCTGGAGGTCGTCAAGCGATCCGTCTGCATAGAAGGTGCACGCCGGGCTTTTGCCCGTGTAAAAATGCAGTGGGTCAAGCTAGACGCCGTGGAGCTGATCAAGGAGGGGCCGCCGGAGGGCAAGGAGCACCGCCACCCCGAGATGTACTACGAGTGTGTTCTGCCGGGTGCCCGTCTTATCGCGGATGAGTGTTCGCAATATGTAATATTTGAATGAGACTTGCTCGTTTTGTCCTGTCTGTGTGAAAACTTGTTTCATATACGCCATGCAACGCTTGTTTGAATTTAAAATATTACCTTCTGTTTGGCTGTTTATCCAATCTGAGAGATGGCTAGTCCTCGGCTTCTGCCCCCATGCCGCTAGTGCTGGGGTGTTCGGGGTAAACCTGAGCACTCTTGTTCCCATATTTGGGTCCTTCGAGGGAGGTGCTCAGCACAACGAACAAGGCAACCGGGCTAATATTGCTTTATCAATCTCACTTAGCCATAGAATTCTATAATTTTTAATTTCGGCGAAGCCCCTGGTGTTCGGAAGGCCGAATTCAGGGCGCGATACACGCATGTAAGCCGGGCAGAGCCGGCCCCTCGCCCTAAGTGGCATAAGTCTTTAAGGACTCGAAAAACCTCGCCGAACAGCGACCAGTCTATCGCCTTATCATGACTGTCAGTTTTAGCTTTCTCTACTGAGGTGCTCAGCCCGGCAAAACCGGGGCACAATCGCAGTAGTTCTCCTAGAGCTACCTTAGCCGATAGAGCGGAACGTAAGGTACCAAAACATAGGAGCCGGGAAAACCCAACATTTGACCAAAGACATGATTCGGAGCTGATGCATATAATGCTATAAGTTCGGGGTGCCGCACTTGTGAAAGTGTTCGAACTTTTCACACCATATTGCGGGTACGTAAGCCCCTGGTGCATTGGCCGTACCAGAGTGTACGGTTGCAAGGCATCGTTAATGAACGCATATATATATATAACAAAAATGCAATAATAGTAGTAATGTCATGCATTGTTTATTAAAAACTTGCATTAAAGCAGAGTGATACAGATGGTGCAATAAGCAAAAGAGTAGGACTATGTCCCTTCCAAGGGCGAGCTGAGGAATGATATGAAATCTGTAATCAGCCTGGGAATTCCGTTGTATAACGTAGTTGTCTGCCTCCTTGGTTGCTGTATCATGTGTTCGGCAATAGAGCTGCCGGACAGTGTTTCCAGAGATTAAAGTCTTGAAAGAAAAAAGAAAAATAACCAAACGGGAAGCCCCTTGTGCGCTTTAGGCTGCGTTTTGGGGCGTGCCGCAGTTGTGCCCCCTCCCCACCTGTGCCCATGGTATTTTTAATGCGTAATTATGTACGCATGGCACGAATAACGTCGTTGGGCTGGGATTCGGGTGGCCGCCGTATTGCTACACGAGCTCAGATCGCGCCAGGCGGTCTGTCTGCCGATTGCCCCGAGCGCGCTTGAAGGTGTCCGGGCTTTGAAACGCCGAACTGGTAGGTTGCCTTGAGAGGCTGCTTTGCGCTTCTGCTGCAAGGCCGCGGTGTGCTCCTCTGTTCGGAGAGAGCGCTCTGTGTTTCCATTGACTGTAATAACTCCGCGAGGTCCTGGCATCTTGAGCTTGAGGTATGCATAATGTGGTACCACATTGAATCTAGCAAATGCGGTTCATCCGAGCAGCGCGTGATAACTACTGCGGAACGGGACTATATCGAAGATTAACTCTTCGCTTCGGAAGTTATCCGGGGATCCGAAGACCACTTCCAGTGTAATTGAGCCTGTGCAGTGGGCCTCTACGCCTGGAATGACGCCTTTAAAGGTCATTTTTGTGGGTTTGATCCTTGAGGGGTCTATACCCGTTTTGCGCACTGTGTCCTGATAAAGCAGGTTCAGGCTGCTGCCGCCATCCATAAGGACTTGAGTAAGGTGAAATCCATCGATGATTGGGTCTAGGACCAGTGCGGCGAATCCGCCATGACGGATACTAGTGGGGTGGTCCTTGCGATCGAAGGTGATCGGACAGGAGGACCAAGGGTTGA
Organism: Triticum urartu; assembly: GCF_003073215.2. NCBI lineage: Eukaryota > Viridiplantae > Streptophyta > Magnoliopsida > Poales > Poaceae > Triticum > Triticum urartu. The sequence goes on from NC_053025.1 coordinate 33,375,382, forward strand.
ACTTTGGCGCGACTGGCTCCAACGCATATACGTCCCTGAGCGCACGCTTCCGCTCCCTCTTGGGGATGTGGGTTGCGTATATCATGTTCACCGTCCGCACTTGCGAAGGAAACCTCTTCTGTCCTCCAGTGTGCGGCTGCCGGGGTTCTTCCTCGTCATCGCTATGCGGCCCCTTGTCCTTGTTTTCGGCAATTAACTTGCCGGCCTGCTTGAGCACCCAACAATCCCTGTTGGTGTGATTGGCTGGCTTGTCTGGGGTGCCGTGTATTTGACACGAGCGATCGAGTATACGGTCCAAGCTGGACGGACCTGACGTACTTCGTTTGAATGGCTTTTTCCACTGATCGGGTTTAGAGCCTTTGAATCCGGCGTTGACTGTCGTATCCTCAGTACTTTCGCTGTTGATGCGGCACTTATGCTTGTTGTGACGTGACCTGCTATTGCCGTCCTTGGTATCTGAGGTACCATGGTTCTTTGATATGTTATTACTGCGAGCCAACCAGCTGTCTTCTCCCGCACAAAAGCGGGTCATGAGCATCGTGAGAGCTGCCATAGATTTCGGCTTTTCCTGACCAAGGTGCCAGGCTAGCCACTCGTCTCGGATGTTGTGCTTGAAAGCCGCTAAGGCCTCCGCATCCGGACAGTCGACGATTTGATTTTTCTTTGTAAGGAACCGAGTCCAGAATTGCCTGGCCGACTCTTCTGGCTACTGGATTATGTGGCTCAAGTCATCGGCGTCTGGTGGTCGCACATAAGTGCCCTGAAAGTTGTCGAGGAATGCGACTTCCAGATCTTCCCAACAGCTAATGGAGTCCGCTGACAAGCTATTAAGCCAATGTCGCGCTGGTCCTTTGAGTTTTAGTGGGAGGTACTTGATGGCATATAAGTCATCACCGCGGGTCATGTGGATGCGGAGGAGGAAGTCCTCAATCCATACTGCGGGATCTGTTGTGCCGTCGAATGATTCAATGTTTATAGGTTTGAAACCTTCTGGGAATTGATGTTCCATTACTTCGTCTGTGAAGCATAAGGGGTGTGCGGCGCCTCAGTATTGGGCTATATCGCGACGCAGCTCATATGGGTCCTGTCCGCTGTGTTTGGCCCGGCCGGATTTGCTTTTACTGTATCCGGTGGGACGTTTACTGTCTCGTAGAGTGGTGCGCCCTCGTGATCCGTAGATCAATCTTGAATGTTTTGCTTTGTCCTCCAATATGTTTCGCAGGTCTGGCGTATCTCCCCATGCCTTTTTATTTGGATGGCGTTTGGGTGGAGGCTGAGCTTTTGGCTGGAATGCCTCTCTATCGCAGCCACGAGGTGGCCGATCAGCCGTATCATACGCTTCTTCCTCCAGTCAGGGTAGTAACCTGCGCCTTGGGTAACTCTTGGAGGGACGCTCGAGTTTATATTCCTCGGCCACTAGGACTTCAGTCCATTTGTCAGCTAGCAGGTCTTGATCAGCTTGAAGCTACTGCTGCTTTTTCTTCAGGCTATTTGCCGTGGCCATAAGCCTGCGCTTGAAGCGCTCTTGTTCGACGGGATCCTCTAGTATGGCGAATTCATCGTCGCCGAGGCTTGCCTCGTCTTCGGAGGGGGCATGTAATTGTCATCCTCCTCCTCTCCGCCAGCCGCTCTCTCAGGAGAGCTGGCTCCTTCATCCTCCTGCTCTAAATCTTGCTGGAGGGGATTGTTGTTGTCTTCGGCGCTATCCAGTGTGTTATTATCTCCTGTGTCGGTATCACCACTTTTGCTTTGGCGGGACTTAGAGCGGCGCCGCTGACGTTGGCGCTTGGGTTGCTTCTTGGAGGGGTCATCCTCCGCTATCTTGTCGCCGTTGCCTTCATTGGGTGTATCCACCATGTATATATCATACGACGAGGTGGCTTTCCAGTGCCCTATAGGTGCTGGTTCATGTTTGTCTCCTACATCGTCGTCCATACCGTCGATGTCTTCGGAGTCAAAGTCGAGCATGTCGGTTAAATCATCGATAGTGGCTACAAAGTGGGTGGTGGGTGGGCGTCGAATTTCTTCGTCGTCCGCATCCCAATCATGTTGACCATAATCCGGCCAGGGCTCTCCTGACAAAGAGAGAGACCTTAGTGAATTCAGAATGTCGCCGAAGGGCGAGTGCTGAAAGATATCCGTGGTGGTGAATTCCATGATCGGCGCGCAATCGGATTCGATTGGCAGGGGCGCAGATGGTTCGGGGTCCGGAAGAGAGTCCGACACCTTGGAGTCACGGGCTGCGCAGAGGATTATGCTGGTGTTTGGCTCGATTGCCGTCGAGACTCAGCCCCTGAGGCGGTGTCTAGCCACCCGTCCTCGATTGGCGCAGCTAGCTCCGAGCTAAGGGACAGAGCTGATGTGGGCGCGGCCTCTGGGGTACCGTCAGGTGGCAGAGCTAGGTCACACCCATCGCGACAGTGCGGCGCGCCTGGCTGTGGCTCGAATCCGGTGAAGATCAAGTCCCCACGGATGTTGGCCGTGTAATTCAAACTTCCAAGTCTGACCTGATGGCCAGGGGCGTAGCTTTCAATCTGCTCCAGATGGCCAAGCGAATTAGCCCGCAGCGCAAAGCCGCCGAATACGAAGATCTGTTCGGGGAGAAAAGTCTCACCCTGGACCGCATCGCTATCGATGACAGTAGGATCCATCAAGCCTAATGGCGACGACACAGAGGAACTCTCAATGAAAGCACCAATGTCGGTGTCAAAACTGGCGGATCTCGGGTAGGGGGTCCCGAACTGTGCGTCTAGGCCGGATGGTAACAGGAGGCAAGGGACACGAAGTTTTACCCAGGTTTGGGCCCTCTTGATGGAGGTAAAACCCTACGTCCTGCTTGATTAATATTGATGATATGGGTGTTACAAGAGTAGATCTACCACGAGATCAGAGAGGCTAAACCCTAGAAGCTAGCCTATGGTATGATTGTATGTTGTGATTGTTGTCCTACGGACTAAAACCCTTCGGTTTATATAGACACCGGAGAGGGTTAGGGTTACACAAGGTCGGTTACAAAGGAGGAGATATCCATATACGTATTGCCTAGCTTGACTTCCACGCCAAGTAGAGTCCCATCCGAACACGAGACGAAGTCTTCAATCTTGTATCTTCATAGTCTAACAGTCCGGCCAATGGAGATAGTCCGGCTGTCCGGAGACCCCCTAATCCAGGACTCCCTCATGCACCTTGAAATATGAACATGTGTGGGGCATGTTTGTTTTTAATGACTTGAGACTATACCTAGCCCGGCATGCAAGATGACTTATTATGCACCGTTCCCCATACCTGCAGGAAGCCCGTTCGTCTCCAAATCTTTTCCATGTGTGGAAACAATATGCCTGCCAAACTCTCCTTCTTCCTCCGGCGGTACCACCACTCCAGCCCATGTGAAAAAAATCTGCATGCATGACTCTCCTCCCCCCACGCTCGTCCAATCTGTTGTGACCAGCAATATTTCCACCCCTTCGCTCCCCCGTAATTTACTCCAACAAATATGCCCACGTAGCTGTTACTTAACTACAGGTGCATTCGGTCACTGACATATGGGCCCAACAGGGGTCTGTCCCACATGTCAATGACGCAACTGGACCGGCAGTTAAGTCAGTGCAGCTCAGTCCATATCTTACGTAGGTGTGCCATTGCTCGCTATAAATACTGTGCCTCCCACGACATCGCTATCTCCTTCCCCTCACGTTCACGTTCATCGCTATCTCCTCCCCCTCCCTCTCACGTTGACCACCATGGCATCGCCCCTCCCAAGCCCTAGGAGCCCCTCGCTGCACCGCGCGGACGGTCACGCATCGCCGTTCCGTTCCTCGCCGCCACTAGTCGAGGAGGACGCGTCGGTGTTCCGCTCCTCGCCGCTACGCGACGCGTCGCCGTTCCGTTCCTCGCCGCCACTAGTCGAGGAGGACGCGTCGGCGTTCCGCTCCTCGCCGCGACGCGTCGAGGTGGACGCGTCGGCGTTCCCAATCTTGCCAGCACGCGCGCCGGAGGACGCATCGGCTCCCCGCTATGAGGAGAACGCCGCGCCGCCCGCCGAGCCCCCCAGCCTTGAGGAGCTTTGGAAACAAATGGATGTCGCCTTGTGGGAGGCTTTGCCTCCAGCAGAGCGCGCCAAAATAGAGGCGGAGAAGAAGGCCGAGGAAGAGAAGCGCACTGCGGAACAAGCTTCCTGGGAGGCCTATGTCGCGTCCGAGAGAGTCAGGCAATTGGCTCTTTGGCAGAAGGCTCGTGCGAGGGCCGTGAGGGTGGCGGAGGACGAGCATGCCGACGCCCTGAGTGCAGTCGGTCCCAAGCGCCTCATCTACGCTTGGCGGTACGTGGACCGGGTGCATGCTTCCAGCGAGGAGGAGTACCTGTTGGCGCCGGATGGCCACACCGGTGAGATCGCGCTCGCCCGCCGGCAAGCCGCCAATCAGCACCTCGCGAGTTGCGAGGTTGAGGAAGAGGCGTTGTGTCGGCGCACTGGGAAACGGCCACGCACCAGGGCACTCGTGGCACGCCGCAAGCACTCCTGCGAGCGCCGTGGCTTTTAGGAGGAGTATAATTTTTGTTTCGTAAGGTGATCTCATTAGTTTTGGGACGCAAATGATAAATCCTGAACGTTCAGTAATTTTTAGCGTCCTTAATTAAGTATGTAAAAGGAAAAGTTTGGAAACCTTGTGTATTCGTACGCATTTTGCAAGTACGTGCATATAACACAAACTTTACTATATACTATCGCACTACACGTCTCTCTCGATATATGCTTGTAGACTGTGCTATTCCCTCTGTCCAGGTCAATAAGTCATCTTCGGTTGTGCACCATGACCAAGAAGGAGGGAAGACTTATACACCTAGACGGAGGGAGTACTACTATTACTTATGTACGTGCAAATGCACGTTTAAACATTACGATGCGGTTTTTTTATAAAAGTAGAAAAATAGCACTAGTCAAGCTTGTGAAATGATTCAATGCAAAACAAATGCAAAAATGCTCATTTGATTGTTTACTTTTAGCTTCCTTCTCTGTGGTTATTTCTCTGTCGTACTTTGTACGGAGTATCTCACTGGTTGGAAAGGCATGCAAATTCCCAAACCGCTTTCTACACCCTGTATCTCAATGGTTGCCGGCGTTGACGTTGTCGCCCATGTCGAGGATGAGGTTGCCAAGGTCGGGGAAGAAGTCATCGTTCGCGAAGTCGTCGCTGCCAGCAGTCGCGCGAGTGCGCTCCCCAAAAACCTGATTGCCCCTCTCCCGTACAGGATCACGAGAGGCGGAGTTCCGGAGGCCTGCTGTCCCTTCTCCCGGTGCACACCGAAAGGAGAGATGGAGAAGACTTGCTTGGCGGCGCAATGATCTGGAACCGTGGTGAGAAACTATATAGTACAGGTCGGGTAGGTCGTGGGAGTATAGCTCTGTCCTCGGCTCGGCTCAATCCCGCAACCCGCGGCGCGTCGTGACGAGGCGTGGCGTGGCGAGGCGAGCGAGGAGGAGGAGCACGCGTGTAGGTCTCCTCTTCTCATGCTCATACAAGTGGTAGAAGAGCTCGCCTTATAAAGGCCTACTAGCAAAATTCCAACATCGACCAGGCCGTCCATGAAACGGGAGCGGCTATAGGGGACGTTGCGCCGGTTAAATATATGAGCAAGTTACTATGAGATTTAATCTGAATAAGCACAAAATAAATCATGACGGCTATAACAGAGATGAAACTAATCATGTGGACTAGCATAGTAGTAGGATACAGAGTAGAAACATGAATTCTACCACGATTTCGAATAGGAAGGACAGAAACACATACGGTGCAACGGGAGCAGCACCGTTGGCGTTGAGGTTGTCGCCCATGTCCAAACACCACGTAGACACGGTCTTTGAGCACGGTTCGTAATCGTTCCACGCTCAGGCATTGAAGTTTGTAACTATTTTAGATTAGAATATACTACTCCTCCGGTGCTAGTAGTAGAGCAAAGTCCTACTCTACTACTCTACTCAAGCAAGTTAGGGCATAGCATTGTAGGGAGTACCAGTACTATGATCACTCAAGCAAGTTGTCTGGCATCGACATGACCCTACGCTGCTGGTATGTGTCTCATAAGTCAAGCGGCATGCTGTAGTCATCATCACCTGTCCACTTCCCGCAGCACATATTCGCTTCTTCATCTTTGTCCGCACATAATCTCGTCCAATCTTCCATCCCCGCTACGGCGCCTCCCCCCTCGTCCGAAACCCAAGCACTAACAATGGCAGAACCGAGCAGCATCCGCCGAAAGAGTGGCTGGAATTCGCTCCCCACAGAGGTAATCAAGCTCATTGTTTCGCGTGTGGACAATCTCAGTACCATGCCGCCCGCCGCGTGCTTGTCGGGGCTGTACCGTTTACTCAAAGCCCTCAGGCCGGAGCTTTTTAAGCCAGGTCCTTGCTTGCTGATGTTGCCTGATCTTCAGAAACGGCGTGTCACGCAGCATAACGATCGTAGGGTGGCGAGCATCAACCCCCTTGACTGCGATCCGATCCCCGTCAGCCTCAACTACATTAATGGTATGTTCTGGGTCGGCATGAACACGTCTTGGATGGTGCTCGTCGACGGTCGCGGCAGCTGGATGCTCATGGAGGTCTACACCCAGTGATTGATCCCCCTTCCTACGATTAACACTGCACTACTTTGGCACCGCGGCCCAGAATACTCGGAATCTTACAGTAGCCAACATGATACCAAGTTTGATTTTCTCAAGGTTGTAATCTGGCCAAGTGCCCACAAGATCTGCAAATTATAAAGACTTCGGGCTAATTGTGTTCTTCAACCGCGGTCTCGCCTATCTGACAGGTCACTGCGGTAAGTGGATAAATCTGCACGTCCATCACAGGATCATACATCCTCCATGGTTCTCTGATGCCATTGAACACAAGGGCTTCATTTACGCTGTCGACTGCTTCTATGGCTGGACGTATTGCTGGCCTACTCCAGTCATCGCTACAAACGGCTGTTACAGTAGTATGTTACTTTCCTATGATATTGATGGCTTGCTTATATTACTGTCAACATTTGCTGAAAAAATATTCATGCTCATAACATGCTGTTCTTAAGATTGACTAAACCAAGAGCCCTTTTTTATTTGACTCCAACTTGATATGATGTTGTAGGCCGCCTGGTGTCCCTACCCTTCCTAATCCCAGAACCTTTCAAAGAAAAGCGGCATGGCAGTTGCAGGTGGTTCCTGGCTCGATCAGACGACGGCGAAAGATTGATGATCGTTCGCACGTACCGGACGTGTTGTTTCGCGGAATACAATCACAGTCACTGTAAGGTCTTTAAGGAGGATCCCAGCTTCTCTGGGCCTTCAGGAATTTTTGACTAGAGGCTGGTAAGTAGCCTTGGTACACACTCTCTGTTTGTCGGACTGAATTATCCGATTAACCAGGAGATAAGCGACGACAAGGATCATGATGGCAACGCGGTTTCGTTCATCAGGCAAAACTATGTGTACACAGCGTACCATGCGTCTCTGCATCCACCATACCCTGATATGTGCTGCCATGCTCTGCAGCCCAAAGTAGGAGAGAGGGTCGCAAGTATCAGACTTCGACCTGCTGGCTGGAGTTTCCCCCGTCAGGCACCCATCTAGTTCAAGCCGTCAGCCAATCTCGATAGCTTAATAAATAGTAACGTCTAACTGAGCCAGTTAGTTAGATGCGTACACTTGGTGTAGTAGGATCTTTATTTAGTTTTATGCATACACTTGTTCTTTTTTGGTAGCCCTTTTGTAATGATGGCTGATGTTTGGTTTGGAAGAGAGAGCTACGTCTTCACTCTTCTGGCCTGCTTACTTCTTCTATTGCACCCCCAGCAAGGTTGCTGCTGCTGCTGTTTTCAATGTACAATCAATAGTATATTTCATCTGTTGGTTGAATGAATATGTTGTTAGAACGACAAACACAATGTTTTGGAAGTCGTTGCACGGTTCGATCCTTTAGTGCCCCGTACCGTATGTAGCGCATACTATTTATCGTACGGAACACATTTTTTGAAACTCGAAACACATTTGCACTTGTTGATAACATGCAGCCCACTGATGAAGGCCCAATAGAGAAGCCCATAATTAACTGGAAGGGAGGCTCTCACATGAATCCGGCCCAGGTACATGCTCATGGTCCCCTAAACATAAATAAATAAATAAATAAAGCTAAATGCTCATGCACCAGTTCTTTAGGAAAATAGGTAGCCCAGTATTTCTTTTTGAAGAATACAAAAGCTAGGCCTATTTGTTTTCTCCGAATTACTGGGCTGCAAATCTTTCAAGACGAGGAGGGATGCATTCCGGCCTGGCTTAAGAGTATGGTCAATGTCTGTTAAAATTAATATCAAAAGGGGTTGAAAATTCCAAAAAATTTATAGCAAATGGGATATAAGTTTCTTTTTTTTGTTTTTGTTCTTCACTGATATCTTATACGTATTTCATTGGATTTAACATGACATAGTACTGATTTATTTTTAAATTAGTTTAGTATGGCTATTAATTTTTGGATTAAGAATATTTCGTTCCCCAGCAAAAATTTGCGAATTTTCAAAATTTCCCACATATTTAGTTAATTTTTTGACCCTGGTACTGACCAGAAAATGGCCAGCAATTCTAAAAATGGAAAACGGGCTGCAATAAATTCCATATGAATTAGAAAATGAGTAAAAATTATAAAAATAATAGCAAATGGGCTGTACACGCCACAGATTTCGAGGCTAACTTGTTTACGCAAGGCTTTGTTAGTGAACACACAATTCTAGCAGCAGTTAGTGTTGGATGTCCATCCAACGGCCGACGTGCTTATTTAATCTCTGATCTTCCTGCTCCAGCCGCTTAAACTAGCGCGGACGGGACTGCCTGCTCCCTCCTCTTATGGCCCGCTATGATGCCGCGCAGGCTTCCCCGGCCCACCCTACTTCCTCCGCTGGCCTGGCCACATGCAATCAACTGCCTCCTTATTACGCAAAAAAATGATTCCTCCCACTGACATCTGGGGCACACCGGTTGGAAGGCTGACCCGTGGGCCTACTAAGTTGACGCGTACGCAAGGCTTGTCAACTTAGTCAACAAATGATTCTAGCAGCAGTAACCGTTGGATTTGAATCGAACGGTCCTGCTGCTTCTTCAATCGCTGCTCTTCTTGCACCAGCCACCCAAACCAGTGCCGGGGAGACCGCCTGCTCCTGCCTCCAGTGGCCTGCTGTGCTGCCGATGAGGCCTCATCGCCTCCTACTACTCCCACCGCTAGCCAGGCCCTGCGGCGATGGCAGCCTCACACCGCAGCCAAACCAGTGAACCCTCGTACTCCTCTCCGCGTGGGCATCCACTGCCGCGTCTTCCCCGGCTCTGCGTCGTCCCCTTCCTAGGCCTCGCCGTCGTCCACCGCCTTGGTGCTCTCGGCGCGACGTGGTCAATGTGGTCAACGACATTCCATCAGAAGAGTACTGTACGTGGAGAGGCTGACAGCTGGGTCCACGACCACAGCCCAGTTTTTTTGTGATTTGCCAAGTAAGTCGCTTTGTCAGGCCTGTTGGGCTGCAAATCTTTCAAGACAAGGAGAGCTTTCATTCGGCTGGCCGAGAAAATGGCCCATCAGTAATGAGAAATGGGTTGTACATTTTTTAAACACATCAAACCTGCAATTAGTTTCAACTATCTTTTTTTCATTTCGAGATTTGAAATTACATTAAATTTTATGCGTGGAGAATTTGTTGGATTTTATATTGATATACATTTATTTGTAAAATCATTTTGAATGTGAGTTGAAATTTTGGGATTAAAAACAGTTCGGACCGCATCGAAATATGCAAAATTTCGTATAATTTTTTAACCATGGCCACGATATGGGCTGTAATGCTACCAAAAAGAATATGGGCTCCAAAAAAACCTTAATAATTAGCAAATGGGCTGTAAATTATTAGAAATAATGGCAGATGGGCTATATGCTGTTTTCCACAGATTTGAGGCTTTCCTAAAAAAAGGTTGACGCACAAGCAGTGACTGTTGGATGGCCATCCAATGGCCGTCGTGCTTCTTCAATCTCTTCTCTTCCTGCTCCAGCCGCTCAAACAGGCGCCGGCGGGACTGTCTGCTCCCTCCTCCCCGCGGCCGGCTCTGCTGCCACGCAGGTCTCACCGCCCCACCATACTCCCATCGCTGGCCTAGCCATCCCTCTACTCACCCACACCTGCTGTTATTCTCCAGCGACGGCAGACGAACCAGTAAACCCTCGTACAGTCGTACTCCCCTCCGTGTGGGAATCAACTGCCGAGTCTTCCCTGCCTCCGTGCCGTTCCCTTCCTAGGCCTCGCCGTCGTCCACCGCCCTGGTGCTCTCGGCGCGGCCTGGTCAATGTGGTCAACGACCGACATGCATCTGAAGTGGACTTTATGTGGAGAGGCCGACAGCTGGGTCCACGGCCGCACGCAAGGAAATGCCTCCTTATTACACCCAAAATAATGATTCCTCCACCTGACATCAGGGACCCACCAAAAGGGCCTCTGTATTTCGCGAAAAAAACATTACTGCCGCTGACATCTCGGACCCACCAGCTATATCTTCTCACGCAAGGAAGTGCCTCCTTATTACGCACAAAAAAAGAATACTCCCCCTGTTAGCTGGGACCCAGTATAGTGGCAGGCTGACTTGTGGGCCTACTAAGTTGACAGGGACGGAGGGCTTTTTCAACTTAGTCAATATGCACGATTCTAGCTCCAGTGACCGTACGATGTCCATCCAACGGCCGTAGTGCTTCTTCAACCTCTGGTCTTCTTGCTTCAGCCGCCCAAACCAGCGCCGGTCGTGCCTCGTGCTCCTGCCTCCCGTGGCCAGCTGCGATGTGGCGGACGCCTCACCGCCCCCTACTACTCCCACCGCTGGCCAGGCCATCCCTCTACTCACCCACACCCCCTGTTATTCTGCGGCGACAGCAGCCTCACACCGCAGCGAACCAGTGAACCCTCGTACTCCTCTACGCGTAGGCATCCACTGCCGCGTCTTCCCCGGCTCCGCGTCGTCCCCTTCCTAGGCCTCGCCGTCGTCCACCGCCCTAGTGCTCTCGGCGCGACGTGGTCAACGTGGTTAAGGAACGGCTTCCATAGGACATGGACTGTAAGTGGAGAGGCTGACAGCTGGGTCCACGGCCGCAGCAAGGAAGTGCCTCCTTATTACGTGCAAAATAATTATTCCTCCACCTGACAGCGGGACCCACCGGACGAGCCATCGTATTTCGCCCCCCTGACTGCTGGGACCCACCAGCTACATCTTCGCACGCAAGGAAGTGCCTGACAGTCGGGACCCACCTGGTCGAAGCGTACGTAGCGTTGTCATTCTGGTCGCGAACATGTACGTACATATATACTGGTCGATGTAGAGGCGCGCACGTGTCGTAGTAGAGGCGGCCAGGGTGCAAGAAAGAAAATACGGCCACGTATGTGTACATATGGGCGGGGTCTCGAACACCTACTCGCACATACGTACGGCCAGGGCTCGTGTACATGGCTGGGTCGGAACGGAGAAACATCGTCGTCGTCGTGTTCATGGGGAGGCAACGGAATGCATCGTGTTCATGGGGAGGCAACGGAATGCGTCGTGTTCATGGGGAGGCAACGGAATGCGTCGTGTTCATGGGGAGGCAACGGAATGCGTCGTGTTCATCGGGAGGGCTTGGACGGAACAGGCGATGGAAACGAGGCCTGGCGTACCGCAGAACAGAGGAAACGGCCTTCTGTTCGACCGGCCACGTTCAAAATAGGATCCTGTTCATCGGGAGGGGTGTGGTGTACCGCAAAACGGAGGAAACGGACCTCCTACGATCGAAACGGGGGTCCTGTTGATCGGGAGGGGTGTGGCATACCGCAAAACGGAGGAAACGGGCTTGTGTTGGAGCGCTACGGTCAAAACGGGGGTCCTGTTCATCGGGAGGGGTGTGGCATACCGAAAAACAGGACTCCACGGGATACTGTTCATCTCCACCGTCGACCCCCTCCAGCCTCCATGAGCTACTGTTCATCCACCGTCGACCTCCTCCAGCCTCCACCCGCGACTGTTCATCCACGGGCTCCTGTTCATCCAGCCTCCACCGTGCGCTACTCCACCGGCTGCTGTTCAACCAGCCCTCTCCACGGGCTCCTGTTCAACCACCCCTCCACGGGCTACTGTTCATCCTGCCCTCTACCATCTACTATTCATCCTACCCTCCACGGGGTGGTCCTGTTCATCCAGCCCTCCACGGGGTCCTGTTCATCCAGCCCCAACCGGCTCGATCGATCGGGGTCCTGTTCATCCAGAGGCAACACCACGGGGTCCTCTTCATCCACCCCCACCGGGAACTGTTCATCCAACCCCCCCCCCCCCCCCCCCCCCGCAACACTCACTGTTCATCCAGAGACAGCATCGATCGGCTTCAGTTAGCAGCAGTAGCGAAGGAATCGCTCGATCTGGTTCAGTTAACAGCCATCGATCGATCGCTCGGGTTCAGTAACGCATAGCCTGCAGTGCAATCACTCGGGTTCAGTTAGAGACCAACGCCTCGCTCGGGTTCAGTTAGAGCCAACGCCTCGCACACACGCTCGTACGTGTACGAGAGAAATGCGCATCGCTCGGCCCCCGGCCTCCCACCGTAACCGAGAACTCCCCGAAATTTTCCTCGCCCTCGCTTCTACCACGTTTTTTTCCGTCATGGACGGCCCAAAGAATGTCATGCAGCTGCGTCTCCGGCCCGCCCAGGATGAAAAGCCCATTTTCTGTCATGATTTTTTGTCATAGAAGTAGGTGCCCATCACATCTATGATGATACCGGGGTTTGTCAGAATTATCGTCATAGAAGTGTCATATGTATGACAGAAAAAAATTTCGTTCGGCCCAAAATGTCACGGATGTGTCTTTTTTTGTAGTGACTTTATTACATATTGTGCTATCTATGATGTCTCTTACCGATTTACGACTATCGTTTTTGGGTTATGCATTAGAGGCAGCCGCATTCATGTTAAATAGGGCACCGTCTAAATCCTTTGAGACGACACCGTATGAACTGTGGTTTGGCAAGAAACCTAAGCTGTCGTTTCTTAAAGTTTGGGGTTGTGACACTTATGTCAAAAGGCTTCGGCCTGATAAGCTCGAACCCAAATTGGAGAAATGTGTCTTCATAGAATACCCGAAGGGAACAAATGGGTACACCTTCTACCACAGATCCGAAGGCACGATCTTTGTTGCCAAGAATGGAACCTTTCTAGAGAAGGAGTTTCTCTCGAAAGAAGTGAGTGGGAGGAAAGTAGAACTTAATGAGGTAATTGTACCTTCTCTCAAATTGGAAATTAGCACATCAGAGAAATCCGTTCCCCCATGATGCCTACATCAACTAGAGAGGAAGCTAACGATGATGATCATGAAACTTCAGATCAAGTTACTACCGAACCTAGTAGGTCGGACAAAGCACGTTCCACACCAGAGTGGTACGGTAATCTTGTTCTGGAAGTCATGTTACTAGACCATGACGAACCTACAAACTATGAAGAAGCTATGATGAGCCCAGATTCCGACAGATGGCTTGAGGCTATGAAATCTGAGATAGGATCCATGTATGAGAACAAAGTATGGACTTTGGTGGACTTGCCCGATGATCGGCAAGCCATAGAAAATAAATGGATCTTCAAGAAGAAGACTGACACTAATGGTAATGTTACTATCTACAAAGCTCGACTTGTCACAATAGGTTTTCGACAAGTTCAAGGGTTGACTACGTTGAGACTTTCTCACCCGTAGCGATGCTTAAATCCGTCCGAATCATGTTAGCAATTGCCGCATTTTATGGTTATGAAATCTGGCAAATGGACGTCAAAACTGCATTCCTTAATGGATATCTTAAAGAAGAGTTGTATATGATGCAACCAGAAGGTTTTTGTTGATCCTAAAGGTGCTGACAAAGTATGCAAGCTCCAGCGATCCATCTATGGACTGGTGCAAGCATCTCGAAGCTGAAATATATGCTTTGATGAGGTGATCAATGCCTATGGTTTTATATAGACTTACGGTGAAGCCTGTATTTACAAAAAAGTGAGTGGGAGCTCTGTAGCATTTTTGATATTATATGTGGATGACATATTGTTGATCGGGAATGATATAGAATTTCTGGATAGCATAAAAGTATACTTGAATAAGAATTATTCATTGAAAAACCTCAGTGAAGCTGCTTATATATTGGGCATCAAGATCTATAGAGATAGATCAAGACGCTTGATAGGACTTTCACAAAGCACATACCTTGATAAAGTTTTTGAAGAAGTTCAAAATGGATCGGTGAAAGAAAGGGTTCTTGCCTATGTTACAAGGTGTGAAGTTGAGTTAGACTCAAAACCCCACCATGGCAAAATATATAGAGAGAATGAAAGTCAATCCCTATGCCTCAGTCATAGGTTCTATAAAGTATGCCATGTTGTGTAGCAGACCCATTGTGTGCCTTGCCATGGGTTTGGCTGGGAGGTATAAGAGTGATCTAGGAGTGAATCACTAGACAACGGTCAAAATTATCCTTAGAGGATTAAGGAAATATTTCTTGGTTACGGAGGTGATAAAGAGTTCGTCGTAAAGAGTTACGTCAATGCAAACCTTTACACCAATCCAGATGACTCTGAGTCTCAATCTGGATAAGTATTGAAAGTGGGAGCAATTAGTTAGAGTTGCTCCATGCAGAGCATTGTACACATAGAAATTTGCGAAATACATACGGATCTGAATGTGGCAGACCCGTAGACTAAACTTCTCTCACAAGCAAAACATGATCACACCTTAGTACTCTTTTGGGTGTTAATTACATGGCGATGTGAACTAGATTACTGACTCTAGTAAACCCTTTGGGTGTTGGTCACATGGCGATGTGAACTTTAGGTGTTAATCACAAGATGATGTGAACTATTGGTGTTAAATCACATGGCGATATGAACTAGATTATTGACTCTAGTGCAAGTGGGAGACTGAAGGAAATATGCCTAGAAGCAATAATAAAGTTATTATTTTATATTTCCTTATTCATGATAAATGTTTATTATTCATGCTAGAATTTTATTGATCGGAAACTTAAATACATGTGTGAATACATAAAGAAATATTTTGTCCCTAGTAAGCCTATACTAGACTAGCTCGTTGATCAATGATGATTAAGGTTTCCTAACCATAGACATGTGTTGTCATTTGATTACGGGATCACATCATTAGGAGAATGATGTGATGGACAATACCCATCTGTTAGCTTAGCATATTGATCGTTTCGTTTATTGCTATTGCTTTTTTCATGTCAAATACATATTCCTTCGACTATGAGATCATGTAACTCCCGGATACCGGAGGAATACGTTGTGTGCTATCAAACGTCACAACGTAACTGGGTGATTATAAAGATGCTCTACAGGTATATCCGAAGGTGTTTGCTGGGTTGGCATAGATCGAGATTAGGATTTGTCACTCCGAGTATCGGAGAGGTATCACTGGGCCCTCTCGGTATTGCACATCATAAGAAACCTTGCAAGCAAAGTGACTAATGAGTTAGTTGCGGATGATGTATTATGGAACGAGTAAAGAGACTTGCTGGTAACGAGATTGAACTAGGTATGAAGATACCGATGATCGAATATCAGGCAAGTAACATACCGATGACAAAGGGAATAACATATGTTGTCATAACGGTTCGACCGATAAAGATCTTCGTAGAATATGTAGGAGCCAATATGAGCATCTAGGTTCTGCTATTGGTTATTGACTGGAGAGGTGTCTCGGTCATGTCTACATAGTTCTCGAACCCATAGGGTCCGGACGCTTAACGTTCGATGACGATTTAGTATAATATGAGTTATATGATTTGGTGACTGAATGTTCGGAGTCCCGGATGAGAACACGAACATGACGAGGAGTCTCAAAATGGTCGAGAGGTAAAGATTGATATATGGGATGATAGTATTCGGACACTGAAAGTGTTCCGGGCGGTGTCGGGTATTTATCGGAGTACCGGGGGGCGGTTACCGGAACCCCCGTGGGGAATAATGGGCCTTATGGACCATAAGAGGGGAGCACACCAGCCCACAAGGGGTGCCCCCCTTTAGGTAGGATGCCGAATTGGAGAAGGGAGAGGGGGTTCGGGCCCCCTTTCCTTTCCTCCCTTCCCTCTTCCCTTTTCCTCTGCGGTGAAATAAGGAAGTGGGAGCGAATTGGGATAGGACCCCAAGTAGGATTCCTCCTACTTGGGGCGCACCATGGCTGCTCCCCTCCCCCTCCCACCTATATATACGTGGGGAGGGGGCGCCTAGAACACACACCAACAATTGTTAGCCGTGTGAGGCACCCCCCCTCCACAGTTTACATCCTCGGTCATAGTTTTGCGGTGCTTAGGCAAGGCCCTGGGAGAATCACTTCACCATCATCGTCACCACGCTGTCGTGCTGACGGAACTCATCTACTTTCTTGACACTTTGCTGGATCAAGAAGGCGAAGGACGTCATCGAGCTAAACGTGTGCAGAACTCGGAGGTGCCGTACGTTCGGTGCTTGATCGGTCGGATCTAGAAGAAGTTCGACTACATCAACCACGTTGTCAAACGCTTCCGCTTTCGGTCTACGAGGGTACGTAGACACACTCTCCCCCTCTCGTTGCTATGCATCTCCTAGAAAGATCTTGCGTGAGCGTAGGATTTTTTTTTAAAATTACATGCTACATTTCCCAACAGCAACCACCGACGCAAAATTTCCCCCAACATAAGTATGGGTTGATTAGCAGACAACACAAAGTCACACCACGAAAGGCCCATCAAAACACCGCATTATATGAACAAAAAGAAAAACACACTCCATCATCTTCCCCACTAGCCAAACCAAATACTCCCTCTGTTCTAAAATATAAGGTGTATTAGTTTGTTGAAAAGTCAAATTTGTTTAACTTTGACCAAATTTATAGCCATAAGTGTCGACATCTGCAATAGTAAATAAATAAAACATAAAAATTTGTTGCATGATGAATCTAAAAAATTCAATTTGATATTATGGATATTGATATGTTTCTACAAAAATGTAAAGAGGTTTAACTTTTCAAAAAATAATACACATTATATCTTGAAATAGATGGAGTAAAAAGTTTATGAAAACAAAACAACATGAACGGCCCAACCCTTCTAGTATTATATCATACTAGTAGTAAGTAATATGAAAGCTTGAACAGTGAGCCAGCCAGTGTTTCCAAGTGATGGTACTAGATTTATAATAGCTAGCTCATTGCGCCTGGGCCCGTTAATTGGGAATCAAATGCATGCATGGAGATATAATCATTGGGAAGCCTGCTGTTCTTTTTGTTGTGTTTTGTTTGGAAACGGAAGTTTCTGTTGATTTTTTGTCATGTACTTATAGTATCTAAGAGATAGAACCATATGAAAGAGTTCGGCTTCGGGCCTCTGCGTCAATCGGAAACAGACAGCCAAACAAAGCTTTGCTGGATATCACCGTATACGCTGTCGCCGCAAATTGTTTAGTGAGTCCCAAGAGTTTAGATTAAGAAGCAGATGAGTCAGTTGTATTACTTTGTGAGCCGGCGACTGCTACCTGCCAGGGATCGTACGAGAAAGAAATATAGAAAGCGTATACTATATGAGCCTATGTGCTGGTTCATTGTATGTGAACATTCACATGGAGGTGCTACTATTAATGCAAGCTCGCTGTGTTGATGTACGAGGTGGCACCGACACTTGTTTATCTCTGTGATGTTCGCGTCCCGTGACAACACTAATGATAGATCAGAGCGTGTGCGCTTGCTTACACCAATGACTTATCGGGGCAGGTTTTCAAATCACGGCTGGGTAGCCTGCATCCTGGACGATCATGTATCGATCAGTACATGGAGCACCTTTTCAGCTACTCCATGGCTATGTGCACATGGCGTGCAGGCAGCATAGATGCACATGCACCTGCCATTGTCAGTTCATGTGCACTAGCTTCAGGAGCCGGCCAGCCAGCTGGGTTGCGCTAGTTTAAGACTTTTAGAGCATCTTTAGCCCGGCCCCAAACTTGTCTCATACATTTGGGACAGGCCGCCTCGTCACTAAACGGTCATGATTTTTTGATCTAGACGGATGACTTAAATGAGCCTCAAACGCCTGGGCTAACCGACACCTCTCATATCCAGCCTAAATATGGACTGGATATAGGGCCCGGGCGCGTTCGTCACGTAGGACCGATGAAGGGGTCCCACGAGGACTCGCACGGAAACCTGTAACATCCCAAATTTTCAATTTGGAATGTTGTACATTAGATCATCAATGCATATCATATTTTATTTTGCATTTTGGTTGATCCTAGAAATTCTACGCAACTCAATGACCCACGGAGAGAGTTGGAGATTTTGTTATTTTCATATTTGAGTTTTCTCAAATTTTGAGAATAGGATCATTTGATTTTATTTATTTTATCATCAATTATTTCTATTACAAAAATAAGAGAGAGGGAATAAAATGACTTTCCCAAAATAAAGAAATATTGAGGATTTAATAATAAAATCAAATAAGTTTTTATTTCGGAGTTTTTCGGTGTTTTATTTGAATTTAGGAAAAATGTGCGTTTTTCAAAATTGCATTTGGGTCCCAAATAAATGTTCACCTTGTGCGGCTTGATTTTAGAAGCCCGTTAAAATTTATTTCGGAATTTTTGGAGTCCGTATAGTATTTCTTTTTATTTTTCTTCCAAGCAAAATAATTTAAAAAAAACGAACCGACCTAACGGGCCGTGTCCGACTAGGACTCTGGCCCGACTAGGCAATATAAGCCGGCCCAGCCCCCCCGGGAGAAACCCTAGCCGCCAGCCCCGCCCGCCCTCGAGCCCCGCGCCGCCGCTGCTCGCCCCCACGCGCCGCGCCGCCGCCGCCACGCGCCGCCGCCGCCGCCCGCCGCCGCCGCCGCCGCCGAGGTTCGCCCCCGCCTCGACTTCCGTGCCAACGTTTTTATAAAAAAAAAATTAGATCGGTTTTCGTCGGGTTTTTTTAGTTTCGGTTTTAAATAGATCGGTTTTTCCAGTTTATTTAAATAGCGAGCGTTCGCCCGTTCATTCGTTCTAGCGAGCGTTCATCGTTTTTCTTTTTCTCGGATTAAATTCGTGATTTTTCCGATCGCAATTCCTGATCCGATTTTCGTTTTAGTTTAACTTTTCGCTCGATTATCGGAATCAGGCGATTCAAGCGCCTAGAGATTCGTCTCGAAACCCTCTATCCGTTTAACCAACTTAAACAAGATTTTGCTACTGTAAAATTTGTGCTAGATCCAGATTACTAGAACGAAGTTGTTTTCTTCCGCCGTTTGACTTTCGTTGCTTCGTTCGATTTGATTCTTTTTGCAAACCGGAGTTCTTAAGTTGAACCTTCTGGTTAGATCTCTTATTTGAGTTTTACCCGTGCATTAGATGAGTACTTATTGTATGCTTGTTTGTTTGTCTGCGATAGAATACCCGGAGTGCGCCGCCTGTTACTTCGAATCGTTAGGTTTCGCGGATCATCAGCAAGGCAAGTAACACTTTGATCATACCTTTCTACTATCCAGTTTTATTGCATTAGATCAATCCACACACATTGCATGGTTAGGATCTAATTAAATTGTGGGATGGGAAGTAGATGAGGTAGAACCTATTACCTGTTTATTATCAAACCTTTGGGAGTTACTTCTGCGTTTACTTATTTTGCCATGCTATGCTAGTAGACGTGGATTGGGTGATGATATCCATGACAGATGTGAGATTGTTAACTAATGGTTTATCTAAGGTGGCAACTTAAACACACATCTGGGTGGATTGAGGCACCTGGGTATTCCAGGACTTGCCTGTTTCTTTTGGACCGCCACCCAGGCTCAAAGGGATCATAAGACTATTCATACTAGAAACTTCCGTGTGCAGCCACAAGCTATTATGGGCTCTAGCATAGTTGACTAAGTTGTGCGAACTCTTACAGTGGTAGACTAGCAGATGTAGGGGATGTAGGTGATACGGTCTACCCGATCATAAGGTTCTAGCGCTTCTGAAAGACTATGTCTCGGTCATCCGTCTTCTCAAACACCCTGTAGTGCGAGAAACCAAATGGAGGCGATCGAGTCTTGTGGGGAAAAGTGCGCAAACCTCTGCAGAGTGTAATAAACTAATCATGGTTAGCCGTGTCCCCGGTTATGGACAATCTTGAGTATCTAGTACTTGGATTATCATGTGAATCTCAACATGTACTCTAAATTAATTTTGTTGGGTTATGTTTAATGATGATGCTTAATTGGGATTGAGAATGTTGTCAACCATTCTCAATGTTTAACAACTACCATGATAGTAATTAAATTTTGTTCCTTTGAAATAGGGAAAAATTGGCTTTACGCAAAACTGTAACCATAGAGCTTTCCACCAGCCAAATATGCATATAGTATAGCTGTTTCATTCCATTACTCTCTATGTGTTACCTTGCCAGCATATTCCATGTGCTGACCCGTTTTGGGCTGCAACGTTAATGTTGCAGACTTTTCAGACGACGATTAAGGAGTTTTTAGGTCGTGGTTCTATACTCAGTGATGCCGTTGGAGTTGATGGACTCACTTATCTTCCAAGCCTTCCGCTGTTATCGTTATTAGATGGCCTTAAGCCATATTTATTGTGATAAGTTCTCTTATGAGACACTTGGTGTAATAAGTGTGTGATTGCTACTCTGCTATAAATCCTCCGAGTACTGTGTGGTGTCATCATTACTGATCCAAGGATGACACCAGAGCACAGAGATCAGACTATTTGAGGTCTGATCGCTACAAAACCCGGTTGTCCAATGGACGCCTCTTGCGCTGCAGCGGTGTGAATGCCGCGTGGCGCCACTCCGGTTCGCTACCCGAGATCAAATCAACCTGTTTAACTAGGCCGGAGCCCCGCAACCCTAGTCTACCCAACCCCTCCCCCCGTCTCTTCATGCCGCCAGTTCGATCTCATCCACCTCCTCCATCTCCCGCTCCGGCACTTTGCCCATGCTTCGGTGCTCCGCCATGGTCCGGAGGAAGATCACCTACTACGCAATGTTAGAATAAGTTCGAGGCATACCGTCGATCATCCAAGGACCAAGCAATCACACCAACACGACACCAAGATTTGTTAACGAGGTTCACCAATATGGCTACATCCCCGGGGCCTGACTACGGGCGTTCCTCCCCGTGACACCGTCACAATACTGCACACCGGCCACCCGGGCGCCGGCACATGCTGCCGGCTCCCCCTTGCGAGCCTGTGCTATTATGTTGGCATAGGTTACATCGTGTGTCTACCCTCGCTATATAAGAGAGGCCTAGGATACAAGTGTCCTATTAGGACACGACTCCACATCCTATGTAAACACAATACAACTCCTAGTCCAACTGTAACCTACCTTGTACACAATATTCTACACAACTCTAACAAACTCCACCTTGGTGAATATTCTCCACCACCTTGAATTCGTCCATGCGTCAAACTTCCATGTACATTGGACTTGAGCTTATTCCATGAGCATCATTGCTACTCCAAAGACTCCATGTGACTCCACCTGCAACTTGTAGTCCCTTATTTTCTTGACCACAGTCAACACTCGAGCAAAATTAAGTTCCTTGTTACTCTAGTTTGTGCTTCCAACTTCCAGAGTATCCGTCCAACGTCATCACACACTGATCACTGACCTGCGTGAAACTGAACAACTCACATATTGGGTGTCACACATAAGAGTTACCTGGACTCAACATAACCGCTCCTTTCTTGACCGCCTGTCTGAAACTTGAAGGAATTTCACCATTGCTAGTAGTCATCCCGAGTCAAATTCGCAGTTGTCTCACCACATGTATGACCACCAGAGCCTTGGCCCGTCTCCATGTCCCGTGCATGCCGCACGCCTCGCCGCTATTACCGCGTCGAGTCTCCGCTGTCCCCGTCGAGTCTCAAGGGTCGCGAACCCACACCACTCAACCCCCACTGCAGAGTACCACCGATCACCACCGACCGATGACGAGTTTCACGCTTCCATCAGACCACTAGGCTCCAGTCTGAACTGCATGTCACTCGCTTTTCCCACTGAATAGGCTTCGATTCTCTAGATCCTTACACTGTAGCCCCTCATCCAGCTCCACCTTCAACATGACTCCATGGTAGATGATCAATCCACCCTCGCGCCCCGTCGACTTCAAGCTCCGTCTGCACAGTCTTGAATCAACCCCGCGTCATAGTCTTGTCGAATCCACACAAGCCCTCGGGCACGTGCCACGTGTTTCCACGCCCAGAAGTCGGTCACCATCAGCATCACGCACCTATGTCGTCGTTGCTGATTCCACCACCGTCTTCTGTACCAACCGACTCAAGTCGATCCGTCAAACTGTCTAGTCCGACCTAGGCTCCCAAATCATCTTCTGCGCCATTTCCATCCATCACATTATAATCCCATCTTAGCTGACATGACTTCCTGCAACGCCTTCAAGCACCCATGTTGTCGCGCCAACAATCTTTCACCCATGTCTGCCATAACCAAGGTTTTCAGTTCCGTTGAACTTCTCCACCTCAAACCCGATGCCGGTGGCGTCACGATTCTTCATATGACTGACACTGTAAAAAATTAACCGAGCTTCTGTAGCTCCAGGCACAACTCTGATGCTAGCAATTGCCTTGTCAACGCCTCCTGCTAATTCCAGTGGATGCATATCCCTTGATGGTTTTATTTCGCCGATTGATTTGCCTGCCTATCGTTGCACACCAGGACTCGGTCCTCTTGTTTTTTGTCCAAACAAATCTTCTCACGATGTCTTGGCCATCACGTGCTATTCTGGCCGAGCCTCCGTTGATGTAACACAGCTTCAGCCTTCCGTGCACCCGTGCAATCACCGAACGAGCCAGCTCCAAAAACGTCAGGACCGCCGAGCACTTAGCCCGCAGCAGCCTTCCAGCCGACCACGTTTGGGCCAGCCCGTGCCACGCTGGACCCCCTCCAGCACGTGCCTCGGGCCCTTCGGTCGCTACCGCACTTTTCTGGCCCGTCGTCCTGCACGTCTCGTACGCTGCTATTGCTCCAGCTTCAATCAGATCGATCCGATCCGATCTGTCGCTCCGGCACACGTTACGCCGCCGCCGCTTCCACGTTTCAACGTTGCCCCTGCCAGCTGCTACACGAGCTATAGCTTCCGATTGCCTTGCATGTCCATCCCGTCCGTCCGCAAACCGACGACTTCCGCGACAGAGATCCTCCAAATGGATTCTCATGCCCGTCGTCTTCGCACTGGATCTGATATGATCCATCCTCTAGATCAACACGACCGCCCGTCGGATTATGCAACCTAGCTCTGATACCACTTGTTAGAATAAGTTCGAGGCATACCGTCGATCATCCAAAGACCAAGCAATCACACCAGCACGACACTGAGATTTGTTAACGAGGTTCACCGATATGGCTACATCCCCGGGGCCTGACTACGGGCGCTCCTCCCCGTCACACCGTCACAATACCGCACACCGGCCACCCGGGCGCCGGCACATGCCGCCGGCTCCCCCTTGCGAGCCTGTGCTATTATGTTGGCATAGGTTACATCGTGTGTCTACCCTCGCTATATAAGAGAGGCCTAGGATACAAGTGTCCTATTAGGACACGACTCCACATCCTATGTAAACACAATACAACTCCTAGTCCAACTGTAACCTACCTTGTACACAATATTCTACACAACTCTAACACACAATGCTCACGTCGGAGCGCCGCTACGAGATCCAGCAGGAGATCCGTGCGAGACAAGCCGCGCGTGCCGCCCGCATCGCTGCCGGGCTGCCTCTGGACTCGCCGGAGCCGGAGGAGGAAGAGGAGGAGCAGCCGGGGGAAGAGGAGGAGGAGTTGGCTTCGATGGAGGTGGAGGAGGCGGAGCAGCAGCTGTCGGGCTTCAACATGGAGCAGGCGGAGGCCGAGTTCGCCGTCGTCCAGTCCGACGAGATGGCCAAGCACCAGGCCATCTTGGAGTCCATCCAGGATGAGGCCTATGTGGAGGCCAACCGGGCGTTCCTCCGGTAGGAGCAGACGGCGTCCGACGCGCTCTTCACCGAACTCGATGCGGAGATTGAGGTGGAGGAGGCTGGAGCGGAGTAGTCGGAGGAGCCAGAGTTGCAGCTGCCGTCAATGCTGCCGGAGCTGGCCATGGAGATCGTCGACATCTTCGACGATGAGTAGTTAGGTGATCAACGTATATTTGGTTTGCATGTCTTTGTATGAATTTAAGAATCTATTATGAGATGTCTGGATGCAACTAGTGAAATTTGAGGCAATGCCCGGTCACTGCACACGGACGCTCCCGAGCACGTCCGCGGGCGTTTGAGGGGTAATATTTGACATATCCGGCTGTAGGTGCTCTTAGAGCATCTACAAACAGACCAGCTATTTCCTCCCTAAACGCCCGCATCGTTCGTTCGGTTAGTGCTCGATCAAAAAGAGTGACTCAATCGGATCCCTTACTTAGTCCTCAAACACCTGAAATAAACATCCAGACTGACGTGCACTCCTCAAATTAAAACCAAATATAAGGTTGATATAAGGGCGACCGGGCACCCCATTCCAGGTCATAGGGGTCTCACCTGCAGCCACCCGAAGCGCCGGCGAATAGCAACAAGCTTCTCTTGTTTCACAAAACTGATGATTGTCACTCGATTGCATTTCATAAACGGTGATTTTTCATCGAGTGAGTTCATGTCGTTCCTATACATTGATAGCCCTAGTACAATGATAGAGATTTATAAAAAAAGTTATATACTTTCATAGCCTGGTCGACACACCGTGATTCAAAAAGTGTCGTGCAAGCATCAATGCTCCGT
The DNA here is from genome assembly GCF_003073215.2 of Triticum urartu. Classification (NCBI taxonomy): domain Eukaryota; kingdom Viridiplantae; phylum Streptophyta; class Magnoliopsida; order Poales; family Poaceae; genus Triticum; species Triticum urartu. The sequence goes on from NC_053025.1 coordinate 33,400,221, forward strand.
TTGTGATCCGTTTGTGAAGGAGATAAACCATGAATATTAATCTTCTCTGTGATAAGTAGAGAAGATTAATAGATACATTTCATCTTCTTAACAAAAGATGTAATGATGACTGAAGCTTACCATTTCTAGACGACCTGGCTACTTAAGCCGATAGACTAGCTTCTCATGCGGCGAGTTGGGATTAAACATCCGAAACACGTCGGCCTAATACGTATGTGAAAAATATTAAGTACGAGCTTATTTGGTTAACAGCCTCGCAGGCACAACATGAACTATACAATTATGATCGATGTGCATGTGTTTGCATGTATTAAGTGTTTTGTATATAGGGCTTGTGGTTGCAAATGGCCAAATTTAAGGCCCACCCGATCACTGTCTGCGGACGCGTCAGTGGACGTATGAGGATCCAAATTTGTAGGTTGCAGCTATAGATGCGGTTAGCATCTCCAACGTAGACCCTTCGAACCGCCCGCAATCGTTCGGACTACTTTACCATCCAACGTAGTCTCGTATATGTCCACGGACCAGTTTGGCTGTTCGTTTTCCCGCAAACCAAATGCAAACCAAGGGGGCTTTACTGGCGTCCGGACCATCGCCATGTCTGCATCGGACACCCCGGTCCCACCCAAAAACATTTCCCAAGCCTGCACCCTTTTCCATTGCCCTCCGTCCGACTGCCGGCATTAAATAGGTGTGCCAGCCAAGAAAACAACTCCAATGCCTGCATTGACTCAGCCCGACATTTGTCCTGGCCAACATCCGCTATTTAGACAAGGCCACACTCAGCATGGTCCGCACAACGCCATGCTCGCTTCCCATCCTCATCCGTGCACCACCTCCGCCATGAGCACGAGATCTAGAGCGATGTGCGAGAGCCTCTTGATGGAGTAGAAACACGAGTTGGTCGGCCTTGGGGTCGACCGGCATGCCCGTCATGCGCGGCGGATACATGCCAGATTGATGGCAAAGCTCGCCGATGGTGACGATGCAGGAGAGGTCTCTCACGATGAACCGGCGCCCTACTCGCACAGGTCCATACCAGCTTCACTATGGAGCAGGCGTAGACACACTTCGACACCGTTATGGCAGAGCAGCCGTCGTTGCCGCTAGTGTCTGTGTTAGGGCACGCACATAGGAGGAACGCTACAGCCTCGCTCTCCTTGCACATCACCGGCTGGCGAGGGCCAAATATACGGCGAGTTTGCGAGCGAGGAGGCCGTGGCGGCCATGGCCAGGACCCGAACTTCGTCACGGAGCAGCATGTGCTCTACAAGGCCGCATGCAGCGCTCGCACAGCGGAATAGGACGAGTAGGTAGCGTCGGCTATCGCGGACGGGAACACCAGCACCTACGCATCGCCCACGCCACTACGACCACGAGGCCGGCCCATCCACGTCCATCGTGGACCTTACCTTAAACTCTGACGAGGAAGAGTAGGACATGGAGATGACAGTGCCTCGTGTCTCATGTGGGTCAATGTGTGGCCCATGTTTTACTCTTCATTGGAGACTCGCAACTTCACTTCCCGGGCCTCACGGCCAACTTAGAGGACGGACGCCGGCGAAGATTTAGACTATGTTAACTTCTGAATATTTTGTTTAATGAAATATGTCAAAAATGTAATGAATATGTTTTGATTTAAATGAAAATCATCAGATTTGCAAGAAAATCGTTCGGTTTGTTCAAATTCCATTTGAAATGTATCTGGGCACGGTTGAATTGCCAGCTCTCATATCGTTATCTGTGAATGTGTCCGACGTGTCTGCATACGGATATCATATCAGTTTTAGGAGTCCTCTTTGTAGATGCCCCTGCGCATTTACTCCCTCCGGCCCACAGTATAAGACATTTTTGTAAAATGTCTTATATTATGGGAGAGAGGGAGTAGTAAGTAAAAGAAGATATTGACCACCTGAGCCGATGAAGACGGCCGGAGAGGGTGGTGGTGGTGAACTGATGACGCCCTGGTTCATTGTCGTATCCAGCCGCCCTACGTCATTGGCATCTATATATGCATCCCAATCCTATTGGTTGCGTACTAGATCGGTCCTAACATGCAAGCTAGCCCACCTGATCGATGGAGCAAGTTTCTTTTAGTAGTACGTATATTTCAGCTCTGTCGCTGTAAGTCAAAGCTTGTCTGCCCTGTCTAGCTACCTTCAGAAGATTCTTCTCCCCTCCTTAGATCGCTTCTTGGCTATTTAAGGATTGTATACACTTTACGTGCATGCTCGCCTCATTATCTTCAAACCCTGTCGACCCGATGGATCAGGCAGATGATCACTCCTACTACCACGGCTACTCCATCTCTTTCTGCTCCGGTGCCCAGTGCACGCATCACCAGCACGCTCCTCAGGCTCATCCTGACATGGGCATGGAGACCGACCACCAGCTACTCTCGTTCCTCATGGAAGAAGCCACCAGCAGCAGCAACGGCAGCTCAGCCTCCACACCTCCCACCTCTGCCTGGGAGGCCGGCAACGGCAACGGCGAAAGCAGCTCACGCGGCGAGAACATGGCGGCGCCTGCCGCGTGGCCGGCATCAGAACCCGGTAGGAGCGGGCCGGACTCGCCGCTCATCGGGGTGCGGAAGCGGCCGTGGGGCAAGTACGCGGCGGAGATCCGGGACTCCACCCGGAACGGCGCCCGCGTCTGGCTTGGCACTTTCGACACCCCGGATGCCGCCGCGCTCGCCTACGACCAGGCCGCCTTCTCCGTGCGCGGCCCGGCCGCCGTCCTCAACTTCCCCGTCAAGCTTGTGCAGGAGTCGCTGCGCGCGCTCGGGCTCGGCGTCGGCCGCGCCCCCGCCGCCGCGGGGGACTCGCCTGCTCTCGCGCTCAAGCGCCGGCACTGCATCCGGAAGAGAAACCCCAAGAACAAGAGGAGGACTGGCACGTCGGCGACGGCGACGGCGGTAGATGCTGCATCGTCATTGCCAACTTGCGTCCTGGAACTGGAGGACCTTGGAGCCGACTACCTCGAGGAGCTGCTCACCTTGTCCGATATGCATGATACGAGCCCGTCATGGTCATGGTGAACCAACACCTCCTGGCTGCCACCGCTGCGCATCCATTTCTTTCCGTGAGAGCGACGCTACACAGCCGCAGCAGCGAGCCAGCGACACCGCAGAACCGCTGTACCATGAGCTTGTATTCTACCATGATCGTGCAATTCATTCAGAATTATTTTTTGTTCCTTTGCATGATTCGTCTATGAAAATACAACCGTGAAGGAACGTGTGGTTGAATTGTTAGAAGAGTTATGATACCCGGCCCTCCACGGATCAAACCTGGTCAACTCATGAGCATTTTCACCAAGAAATGACATCCACTATTATTGTTACCGAAGGAAACAGAAAACAAAACCCTCTGTAAATTGCGTCCACAACATGGTTTCTATATAGCACTAATTTTGTCTATTTTTTCTAAGAGGAATCCGATGCCTTATTAGAGCATCTCTAGCAGACCTCAAATATCATTGACCCGCAAAACCGCTTTACAGTTCGTGAAAAACGGTTTTGCGGGCCGGCGCGGGCACCGGCCGAGCAGACCCCGCAGAGTGGAACCGTAAAACGGAATATTTGCGGATATTCCGTTTTATAGTTCTGCTATGCGGTGTCTGCTCTGCCGGCGCTCGTGTCGGCCCGCATATCAGATGCGTTTTTATCTGAATTTGACACATATGCCATATGTTCAGAATTACTAATTTAATATAAAAAATGTCAATATTACAATACAACAATCATCCAAATTACAATAATTACTTAAATCACCGAAGCAAACTAAATAATTCAATACAAAACTTGTCCCGAATACAAATCACACATGAATTAAATGAAAATGAATGGAAAAATGGAATGTGTTACTGCCCAGCCCTTTGCCAATGGTACTCAACGAGATCCTCCTGAAGCTGAAAGTGGGTGTTTGCATTTTCAGTCTCATGTAGGTTTAATGAAAAGCTCTAATGCGGTTAGGGTCTCTAACTGGTTCGACACGGCTACCCACCACTAATAGAAAAAGGGTCAAACGTGAAGCACATTAGTGCCGGTTTGAATTTGAGCCGGCACTAATGGTACCATTAGTGCCGGTTCGAATGACTATGCATTAATGCCGGTTCGTGTTGAACCTTTAATACCGGTTCGTGCCACGAACCGGTACTAAAGGGGTGATGGCAGTCTGGCGTCAGGCTGGGGCCCCACGATCACCTTTAGTACCGGTTCGTGGCACAAACCGGTACTAGAGGGCTAACCTTTAGTACCGGTTTGTGCCACGAACCGGTACTAAAGGGGTCTGACCTATAGTACCGGTTTGTGACACAAGCCGGCACTATAGGGCAATTTTCAAACTCTACCCCCCCTCCCCCCCGTGTGTCGCCATTTCAGTTCTGAAAAAATCAAAAGAAAATGATAAAAACTTCAAAAAATAAAATCCTTCGAGAGGTAGTTATATTACTACATCTACTAGTTAGGAAAATTTGAAAACTTAAATTTGGACATGTTTTGCAAAAAGTGTAGGGAAAATGTAAAACGGCTATAACTTTTGCATACGATGTCGGAAAAAAACGTATAATATATCAAAAAATTCAGCACGAAAATCCGCATCCGATGGAGACTGCCTATGGCTTGTTTCGAATTTTTTAGAGTCCTCAAATTCCAAAAGTAAAAAAAGATATGGTCAAATTTTAGTTTTTTTTAAAAAAATTATTAAATCTGGTCAAACTACTTATTCAAGAAGTATTAATGTTACTACATAATTATTCAAGAATATTAGTGTTACTAAATAATTATTTCAGTTTTTTAAATTTTGATCAAATCTGGTCAAACTATGGTCAAACTGTGGTCAAACTATGGTCAAACTTATTCAAGAAATATTAGTGTTACTAAATAATTACTGTTTTTTTAGAATAATAGTTTCAAACTCAAACAGTGAAATGTGTGACTTCATGCTCAAGCTAAACTCCCGAGGGTTAGTAGGATTGGCATCTTACTATTGTCAGGAAAACAACAAGTGCAGACTTGGAAACGAAGGAGAATAGAACCCGAAAGTTAAGCGTCCTCGGGCTGGAGTAGTGAGAGGGATGGGTGACCGGTCGGGAAGTTAGATGATTTGGAATGAGTGATCCACACTTAAGCAGTTAAGAGAGGTGATTAGAGACTAAATCACCAAATAATTCAAAAAAATTTAAAAAAAAAATCAAATTTTTTTTCCAAAATTTTCAAAAAAAAATTTCAAAAAAAAAACCTTTAGTACCGGTTGGTAACACCAATCGGTACTAAAGGTCCCCCATACCAGGGCGCGAGCTCATGCCACGTGGTGGCACTTTAGCGCCGGTTCGTGCCGAACCGGTACTAAAGGGGGGGGGGCTTTAGTGCCCACCAATTAGTGCCGGTTATGGAACCGGCACTAAAGGCCCTTACGAACCGGTTTTAAAGCTCCGTTTTCTACTAGTGCACATTGTCGTAGAAGAACTTCAAGTTCATGCCTCTCTCATCTTCGAGATCATATTGTGAAGAATAACACAACATGCCATGATGTTTTTCAAGGATTGCTTGTCCCAAAAACGAGCAGGACTACTAACAATGGCAAACCTAGATTGCAAAACCCCGAATACTCTTTCAGTGTCTTTTCGGTCTGCCTCTTGTACCCTTGCAAATTCACATTGTTTCCTAGTTTGGGGGCCTTTGATACTCTTGATAAATGTGCACCAAGAAGGGTATATACCATCTGCAAGATAGTACCCCTTTGTGTATTCATGCCCATTGATAATGTAGTTGCAAGCAGAAGCATCACCACTAGCAAGCCTAGCAAACAAATGAGACTGTTGCAACACGGTGATATCATTGAGAGTACCCGACATACCAACAAAGCAATGCCTCCATAAATCCTCGGATGCTACAGCCTCTAGCAAAATTGTTGCATCATGAGACTTGCGACAATACATTCCCTGCCATGCCTTCGGGCATTGTTTTCAAGTCCAGTGCATACAATCAATGCTTCCTAGCATGCCAGGCCAACCTCTTCTCTCACTAGATGCCATCAATTTTTTGTGTCTTCACGTTGGGTGCCCGAAGATATCCAGGACCAAAGACACGGATGATCACTTTGGCAAACCTACGCACTGACTCAGTTGTAGTATCTTCACCAATGCGAAGGTACTCATCGGCATAGTCAGCTGGAATGTTGTATGCAATTACCCGCATAGCTACCAAGATTTTTTGATATGCACTAAATCCCTTCAAGCCCCCGACATTTCTTCTTTGAGTAAAATATCGACAATTGGCCTCACAAGCTTGCACTATTTTTACAAAGAGGGATCGGCGCATTCGGCACCTTCTCCGGAAGAGGTGCGGCGGATATGTTGGATTGTCCACGAAGTATTCTTGCATCAACATCTCGTTCCCGAGATGGCGATTCCGAGGAATGCAAAGACGGCCGATGGTCGATCCTCTCCATCTCTTTTGGTTCTCATCTTCATGCTCCTTGATGGCGAGGGCCATCACCAACGTCTGCTGCTGATAGTTAACAAGCAGCGTCTCAACATCCGAGTTGTCCAAATCGGACGAATCCTCGAGCAAAACCTTCTCGCACAGGCTCAATTCCATCTAAATTCACAAATATGAACGCCGCATTAACCAACTATGCATACCGCATCCCAAAGCACAAGCACAAGTACTCACTGGCAGCTCGGGGCGGTGGCTCTGTGGCAGTGGATCCCGGGGCGGCGACGGTGACTAGGACGGCTCGTATCGGCGGATCCGGGGAGCTGGTGAAGCGGCTAGGTGGAAGAGGGGAGGGGCACTCCCGCGGCACGATTTCGCCCGCACATTTGCCCGGAATCGCCGGCGGCGGACGGGCGGAACCAATGGCGGGCGGCGATGGAAGGGGGTGGGGAAAGGGCGCGGGCTCAAATTTCCCTCCCGACAACCGCTTTCCTGGGATACTTGGCACCGCCGTGGCGAGGGGGAAATCTGCGCTTTCGCGGGTTGGGGATGGGATTTTACCACGCGCCTAAAAAAATTATGGGTCCGACGCATTTGCGGGATCTGGTCGGGCAACATTTTACGCGCGGACCCATATTTTGGCGGTTATTTTGCGGGTCGGGGCATTATACGGGGTCTGCTAGAGATGCTCTTATTACTTAGTTCATGGCACCGTCATCCACTATAACATCTCGAATACAAGTTGGAGAAACACTAAACCAAATTTTTCATAAATTTAAAAGGCAACCCTCCCTAGCTAAATTGCGAGAAACTTTGTTCGCCATTCGCCTGGCCCAAGCCATTCGCTACTCGTGGACGCCTGACAACATCTTTGTTATCTCCTGGACAAGAGGACCAAAATTGGACCAGTCGATATCGCCCGAGTTATGTACCTGCGCCACAAGTTGTTTGTCAGTTTCGAGAACAAGCTTTTTGGTGCCAACTTCAATCGCAAGTTGCACTCCTTGTCGACAAGCGAGCAGCTATGTGTGTTCAGGAATAGTGATATTAGCGAAAGAATGACACGCTCTGAAGATCCCACGAAGATCACCCACCGCAACTCCGCCGCCACCCCCTGCTCTTCGTTTCTTCGAAGACCCATCTACATTAACTTTGAGCCAGCTTTCCGTCGGTGGCGTCCAAAGATCCTCTCTGTTCACCATCAGGGCTGTCCCCTTCGGTGCATGGACCTTCGTCCACTCGGCAATCTGGTGCCACACCCGATTAACCACATCACGAGCTCGTTCAAACACCCATGTATCTTTAGCATTGTTTTGCACTAGCCACTTGTGATACAGACTCATGATCATAATAGCTCTTTCCGGCTCCTTTTTTGAACGCATCCAGTGAAACAACCACCCATCTAGCTTCTTCTGTGTATCAACAAACTCTGGAGGCATGAAATCAGTAGCTGCACAATGGTTCTTGTGCACAAACTCCTAGTAGACCTTGGCATAAGGGCATCTCCAAAATCTGTTGAGCACCGATTCTTCCCAACCGCCACATGCCAAACAAAAAATTCGAGGTTTTATACAACTGCTTGCAGCTCAGCTCCCATGGCCAAGGCATTCTTTAGCAGCCTCCACATGTGTATTTTTGCTTTCCCATGGACCTTCGTGCTCCAAAGTTTCTTCCATTCGGTGTGCATAGCAACCGAAGAAGAACTCTCTGGCGAGCATGCTTGCATGGGCTTGGTCTTCATTTCCAAATGATAGGCCGATCGTACCATGAATATTCCATTCTTCGTAAAGTTCCATGCCAACATATCATCTCTGCCCAGCCCACCAACAACATCTGGAGAATATTTGCAGCGTCACTCTCATGTAAGACCCACAACGAAGTTGGCATGTCCCATTCCTTCCCTGAATAGTCTAGGAGATTATTCACTGTAGCAACAATATGCATATCCCTCGCCCCACTGGTTTCATACCTCTAGTTCTAGGGATCCAACTATCATACCAAACCTTAATATTTTGAGCCATCACCTACCCTCCAGATTAATCCTTTCTTCAACAACTGACACCCATGGATAATACTCTTCCATGTGGTTGAAGCGTGGATTTTGCTGATGTAGCAGCCATAAACTCACAATCTCACATTGAGGGAAGTATCCAGGCTTTAAAACTTTCGCACAAAGAGCATACGGTATAGTCAGGATTCACCAAGCTTGTTTTGCGAGGTGTGCTTTATTGAAAGCTTCATAGTCCCTGAATCCCAACCCGCTCACACTTTTGCTTCTACACATCTTTTCCCATGCAACCCAATGCACCTTGCACTTGTCATTTTCTACTCCCACCAAAAGTTCGAAGAAAAGGATTTCAGATTCGTGCACAGTTTCATGGTGAATTGGAAACAACTCATGGCGTACATTGGTGTGGCCTGGAGGACATATTTACATAAACTTTTCTTCTCTTTTTTACACACCTAGTCCCTTACAGCCCGTCAATTTTGCACTGGATCTCTCTCTGACATATTTGAAGCATCCCTCCTACAATCTTCCTTCCACGGTTGGTAGTCCCTCTTACTGAGTGCTTCAGAGTTGATGTTTGCAATCTATTTCATGGTCCCCTTGTAAAAGGATCGATGTGGTTGACTAGAGGGGGTGAATAGGCAACTACCAATTTTTAGATTTTCTTAACAAATTAGTTTTAGCAACAAATAGGTTGTCTAGATATGCAACTAGGTGAGCAACCTATATGATGCTAGCAACAACAACAAAAACACAAGCAAGCAAGAGATACAACACAAGTAAAGCTTGCACAAAGTAAAGGTAAGAAGTAACCACAAGTGGAGCCGGTGAAGACGAGGATGTGTTACCGCAGTTCCTTCCCTTGGAGGGGAAGTATGTCTCTATTGGAGCGGTGTGGAGGCACAATGCTCCCCAAGAAGCCACTAGGGCCACCGTATTCTCCTCATGCCCTCGCATAATGCAAGATGTCGTGATTCCACTAGTGGTGCCCCTTAAGGTGGCAATCGGACCTTTACAAACAAGGTTGGGGCAATCTTCACAACCGAATTGGAGGCTCCCAACACCACCACGAAGCTTCACCACAATGGAATGTGGCTCTAAGGTGACCTCAATCTTCTAGGGTGCTCAAACACCCAAGAGTAACAAGATTCACAAGGGATTAGTGGGGGGAATCAAATTCCTCTTGGTGGAAGTGTAGATCGAGGCCTTCTCAAGCAATCCCTAGAAAATCAACAAGTTTGATTGGTTAGGGAGAGAGATCGGGCGAAAATGGAGCTTGGAGCAACAATGGAGTTTGGGGTGGAAGAGGTGAGTCTTCTTGGGGAAGAAGACTCCCTTTATATAGTGGGGAACCAATCCAACCGTTACACAACCTGCAACCCGCATACAAGTGGTACTACCGCTCTAGGAGCGGTACTACCATCCAAGCGGTGGTGCCAGGGAGTACGCGTAATGGCACAGGGCCACGAGCCAGTAGTGTCTTCGGAGCGGTACTACCGCTCGCCCCAGCGCAGTAGTACCGCATGTTTACTGTACTGTGGTACCATGGTGGTAGGGCATTGTGATAGTCTTGTTACAACGGTACTACCGGTTACAGACTATACTACCGCGCCCTACTGCCCCTGCAGAAACAGGGGAAGACTAGAGAGCAGAGCCACGAGCGGTAGTGGCAGTGGAAGTAGGCGCGGTACTACCACTTACAAGAGGTACTACCACTCCTACTGCCGCTTGTCCAACTAGGTCAAAAGGGGCTCAGTAGTAGTAAGACACTTGGACCACTGCTGGACTACCGCTGAACCTTGAAGGAAATATGCCCTAGAGGCAATAATAAAGTTGTTATTTTATATTCCTTATTCATGATAAAGGTTTACTATACATGCTAGAATTGTATTGGTTGAAAACTTAAATACATGTGTGAATACATAAACAAATACCATGTCCCTAGTGAGCCTCTACTAGACTAGCTCGTTGATCAAAGATGGTTAAAGTTTCCTAACCATAGACATGAGTTGTCATTTGATAACGGGATCACATCATTAGCAGAATGATGTGATGGATAGGACCCATCCGTTAGCTTAGCATATTGTCGGGGTATTGTCGTGACAGATGTCAGGGGGTGGCTTATCATGGATGGGGCCAAGAGGACGTCGTCAGGCCCTGGAAGTGGGAGTGAGCACGAGCTCGATCGCACACGAGACGTACCCATGTCCGGGGGCTCTCCGGGGAGATAACACCCCTAGTCCTGCTCTGCAGGGTCTCCGTATGACTATGATCAAATGATGGCTACAAGATTGCTCCTTGAGCTGTGTTGCCTGAGGAGGAAGAAGGGCAAGGATAGCTCTCTTGCTTCCCCTAGCCGTGGTGTGTGTGTGAGGGCTGAAACCTTTGCATGGGTGAGCCTGTGGGGCTTATATAGTGAAGGAAATATGCCCTAGAGGCAATAATAAAGTTGTTATTTATATTTCCTTATATCATGATAAATGTTTATTATTCATGCTAGAATTGTATTAACTGGAAACTTAGTACATGTGTGAATACATAGACAAACAGAGTGTCACTAGTATGCCTCTACTTGACTAGCTCGTTGAATCAAAGATGGTTAAGTTCCTAACCATAGACATGAGTTTTCATTTGATTAACGGGATCACATCATTAGAGAATTATGTGATTGACTTGACCCATTCCGTTAGCTTAGCATTTGATTGTTTAGTATATTGCTATTGCTTTCTTCATGACTTATACATGTTCCTATGACTATGAGATTATGCAACTCCCGAATACCGGAGGAACACTTTGTGTGCTACCAAACGTCACAACGTAACTGGGTGATTATAAAGGTTCTCTACAGGTGTCTCCGATGGTACTTGTTGAGTTCGCATAGATCAAGATTAGGATTTGTCACTCCGATTGTCGGAGAGGTATCTCTAGGCCCTCTCGGTAATGCACATCACTATAAGACTTGCAAGCAATGCAACTAATGAGTTAGTTGCGGGATGATGTATTACAGGACGAGTAAAGAGACTTGCCGGTAACGAGATTAAACTAGGTATTGAGATACCGACGATCGAATCTCGGGCAAGTAACATACCGATGACAAAGGGAACAACGTATGTTGTTATGTGGTTTGACCGATAAAGATCTTCGTAGAATATGTAGGAACCAATATGAGCATCCAGGTTCCGCTATTGGTTATTGACTGGATATGAGTCTCGGTCATGTCTACATAGTTCTCGAACTCGTAGGGTCCGCACGCTTAACGTTCGGTGACGATCGGTATTATGAGTTTACGTGTTTTGATGTACCGAAGGTAGTTCGGAGTCCAGGATGTGATCACGGACATGACGAGGAGTCTCTAAATGGTCGAGACATAAAGATTGATATATTGGACGGCTATATTCGGACACTGGAAGGGTTTCGGGTGATCTTGAAGAAAACCGGAGTGCCAGAGGAGTTACCGGAACCCCCCGGGGGCTAATGGGCCTTGATGGGTGATGACCCACAGGTATAGGGGATCTATCATAGTCCTTTCGATAAGTAAGAGTGTCGAACCCAATGAGGAGAAAAAGGAAATGATAAGCGGTTTTCAGCAAGGTATTCTCTGCAAGCACTGAAATTATAGGTAACATATAGTTTTGTGATAAGATAATTTGTAACGAGCAACAAGTAACAAAAGTAAATAAAGTGCAGCAAGGTGGCCCAATCCTTTTTGTAGCAAAGGACAAGCCTGGAAAAACTCTTATATAGAATAAAGCGCTCCCGAGGACACATGGGAATTATCGTCAAGCTAGGTTTCATCACGATCATATGATTCGCGTTTGGTACTTTGATAATTTGGTATGTGGGTGGACCGGTGCTTGGGTGCTGCCCTTACTTGGACAAACATCCCACTTATGATTAACCTCTACTGCAAGCATCCGCAACTACAACAAAAGTATTAAGGTAAACCTAACCATAGCATGAAACATATGGATCCAAATCAGCCCCTTACGAAGCAACGCATAAACTTGGGTTTAAGCTTCTGTCACTCTAGCAACCCATCATCTACTTATTACTTCCCAATGCCTTCCTCTTGGCCCAAATAATGGTGAAGTGTCATGTAGTCGATGTTCACATAACACCACTAGAGGAGAGACAACATACATCTCATCAAAATATCGAACGAATACCAAATTCACATGACTACTAATAGCAAGACTTCTCCCATGTCCCCAGGAACAAACATAACTACTCACAAAGCATATTCATGTTCATAATCAGAGGGGTATTAATATGCATATAGGATCTAAACATATGATCTTCCACCAAATAAACCAACTAGCATCAACTACAAGGAGTAATCAACACTACTAGCAACCCACAGGTACCAATCCCAGACTTGGAGACAAGGATTGGATACAAGAGATGAACTAGGGTTTGAGAGGAGATGGTGCTGGTGAATATGTTGATGGAGATTGGCCCCCTCCCGATGAAAGGAGTGTTTGTGATGACGATGGTGATGATTTCCCCCTCCCGGAGGGAAGTTTCCTCGGCAGAACAGCTCAGCCAGAGCCCTAGATTGGTTCCGCCAAGGTTCCGCCTTGTGGCGGCGGAGTCTCGTCCTGAAAGGTTGCTTATGATTTTTTCCTCAACGAGAGACTCCATATAGCAGAAGATGAGCATCAAAGGGCCACCAGGGGCCCACGAGGCAGGGGCGTGCCCAGGGGGTAGGGCGCGCCCCCACCCTCATGGCTAGTGTGTGGCCCCCCTCTGGAACTTCTTGCGCTCAGTATTTTTTATATATTCTAAAAATGACTTCCATGAAGTTTCAGGACTTTTGGAGCTGTGCAGAATAGGTCTATAATATTTGCTCCTTTTCCAGCCCAGAATCCCAGCTGCCGGCATTCTCCCTCTTTATGTAAATCTTGTAAAATAAGAGAGAATAGGCAGAAGTATTGTGACACAATGTTTAATAACAACCCATAATGCAATAAATATCGATATAAAAGCATGATGCAAAATGGACGTATCAACTCCCCCAAGCTTAGACCTCGCTTGTCCTCAAGCGAAAGCCGAAATCGAAAAATATGTCCACACGTTTAGAGATAGAGGTGTTGATAAAAATAAAATACGGACATGAGGGCATCATGATCATTCTTAGAACATCAACTTATATAATTCTTGTCATATGATCTCTTATGCTAGAGTAACAATTCGATCACAATTTCAAGTATGAATCATAAACTTGATTGAAACCTAACAAACTATAATCTCAGTCATTAGAGCAATTGCAATTTATCATAACATAGGAAAGAGTCAATATAAGAGCTTTTCAGCAAGTCCACATACTCAACTATCATATAGTCTTTCACAATTACTAACACTCACGCAATACTTATGGGTATGGAGTTTTAATCGGACACAGAGAAAGATAGGGGCTTATAGTTTTGCCTCCCAACGTTTTACCTCAAGGGTAATGTCAACAATAATAGTTCATGAAAACTCACATCCAATTAGCAATATATACCAGGATCTTTCCAACATCACTAGTAGAAAAAGGGCCTTTAGTCCCGGTTCATAAGGGGCCTTTAGTTCCGGTTCTGGAACCGGGACTAAAGGGTCGGTACTAAAGCCTCCCCCTTTAGTCCCGGTTCTAACTGGAACCGGGACTAAAGGCCATCCACGTGGCCGCTGCCTGGAGGTCCACCTTTAGTCCCGGTTGGTAACACCAACCGATACTAAAGGAAATTTTATGATTTTTTTGAATTTTTTTTTGAAATAAATTTTTTGATTTTTTTTAATTTCAAATTTCTGAATTATTTTAACCTCTAATCTCTAATCACCCTCATCACTGCTCAATTTAACCTTTAATCTCTAATCACCCCTCATCATTCCAAATCATCTAACTTCCCGAACGGTCACCCATCCTCTCACTACTCCAGCCTAAGCACGCTTAACTTCTGGGTTCTATTCTCCCTCGTTTCCAAGTCTGCACTTGTTGTTTTCCTCACAATTTCAAGTATGAATCATAAACTTGATTGAAACCTAACAAACTATAATCTCAGTCATGAGAGCAATTGCAATTTATCATAACATAGGAAAGAGTCAATATAAGAGCTTTTCAGCAAGTCCACATACTCAACTATCATATAGTCTTTCACAATTACTAACACTCACGCAATACTTATGGGTATGGAGTTTTAATCGGACACAGAGAAAGATAGGGGCTTATAGTTTTGCCTCCCAACGTTTTACCTCAAGGGTAATGTCAACAATAATAGTTCATGAAAACTCACATCCAATTAGCAATATATACCAGGATCTTTCCAACATCACTAGTAGAAAAAGGGCCTTTAGTCCCGGTTCATAAGTGGCCTTTAGTTCCGGTTCTGGAACCGGGACTAAAGGGTCGGTACTAAAGCCTCCCCCTTTAGTCCCGGTTCTAACTGGAACCGGGACTAAAGGCCCTCCACGTGGCCGCTGCCTGCAGGTCCACCTTTAGTCCCGGTTGGTAACACCAACCGGTACTAAAGGAAATTTTATGATTTTTTTGAATTTTTTTTGAAATAATTTTTTTGATTTTTTTTAATTTCAAATTTTTGAATTATTTTAACCTCTAATCTCTAATCACCCTCATCACTGCTCAATTTAACCTTTAATCTCTAATCACCCCTCATCATTCCAAATCATCTAACTTCCCGAACGGTCACCCATCCTCTCACTACTCCAGCCTAAGCACGCTTAACTTCTGGGTTCTATTCTCCCTCGTTTCCAAGTCTGCACTTGTTGTTTTCCTCACAATAGTAAGATGTCAACCTATTAACCCTCAGGAATTTAGCTTGAGCATGAAGTCACACATTTCACTGTTTGAGTTTGAAACTATTGTTCTAAGAATCAATAATTATTTAGTAACACTAATATTTCTTGAATAAGTAGTTTGACCACAGTTTGACCATAGTTGACCAAAATTCAAAAAAACTGAAATAATTATTTAGTAACACTAATATTCTTGAATAATTATTTAGTAACACTAATACTTCTTGAATAAGTAGTTTGACCAGATTTAACAAAAATTCAAAAAAAAAACTAAAATTTGAGCATAACTTTTTTTCCTTTTAGAATTTGAGGATTCTAAAAATTTGCAAACAAGCTGTAGGCGGTCTCCATCGGATGCGGATTTTCGTTCCGAACATTTTGATATATTATACTTTTTTCCGACATCGTATGCAGAAGTTATAGCCGTTTTACATTTTCCCTACATTTTTTGCAAAACATGTCCAAATTTAAGTTTTTAAATTTTCCTAACTAGTAGATGTAGTAATATAACTACCTGTTGAAGGATTTTATTTTTTGAAGTTTTTATCATTTTCTTTTGATTTTTTCAAAACAAAAAAGGCGATCCACTGGGGGGGCGGGGTAGAGTTTGAAAATGGGACCTTTAGTCCCGGTTTGAGACACAAACCAGGACTAAAGTGCATCGCACACTTTAGTCCCGGTTCGTGTCTCAAACCGGGACTAAAGGTCTAATCTTTAGTCCCGGTTTGAGACACAAACTGGGACTAAAGGGCATCGCACCCTTTAGTCTCGGTTCGTGTCTCAAACCGGGACTAAAGGGCTCAGGTGAACCGGGACTAAAGCCTTAGCCGCATGAACCGGGACCAATGCTTACATTAGTCCCGGTTTGTGACTGAACCGGGACTAATGTGAATATTGCCCCGTGACCAAAGCCCTGTTTTCTACTAGTGCATGTTGTGCTTGCCAAAAGATAAAATGTAAAAAGGAAGGGTGAAGATCACCATGACTCTTATGCAAGGTAGGAGATAAAAGTGAAAGATAGGCCCTTCGCAGAGGGAAGCAGAGGTTGTCTTGCGCTTTTATGGTTGGATGCACAAAATCTTAATGCGAAAGAACGTCACTTTATATTGCCACTTGTGATATGGACCTTTATTATGCAGTCCGTCGCTTTTATTTCTTCCGTATCACACGATCATATAAAGCTTATTTTCTCCCACACTAATAAGTCATACATATTTAGAGGGTAATTTTTATTGATTGCACCGATGACAACTTACTTGAGTGATCTTACTCAATCCATAGGTAGGTATGGTGGACTCTCATGGCAAAACTGGTTTAAGGGTGTTTGGAAGCACAAGTAGTATGTCTACTTGGTGCAAAGAATTGGCTAGCATGAGAGGGAAAGGCAAGCTCAATCATGTTGAATGATCCATGACAATATAATTTATCTCAGATGTAAGAAAACATAACCCATTATGTTGTCTTCCTTGTCCAACATCAACTCTTTAGCATGTCATATTTTAATGAGTGCTCACAATCATAAAAGATGTCTAAGATAGTGTATTTATATGTGAAGACCTCTCTTTCTTTATTACTTCCTATTAATTGCAACGATGACCAAAACTATGTTTGTCAACTCTCAACAACTTTTATTCGTCATACTCTTTCTATGTTAGCTCATTACTCTCCATAAGATCCATATGATCTCTTTGTTTCTTTTTATTTCTTTCTCTTTTCTTTTATTCACTCAAGATTATGGCAAAATAATCAAGCCCTTGACTCAACACTAATCTTTATTATATATAGCTCACGGACTCGATTACATAGAAGGATCATAAAGCAAAACTCACAACTAGATCATACTAAAACTTTATGCTACTAGATCAAGATATTACCAAAAGGATCAAACTAAGAAAACCGGTAAAGATAAGAGTGTGATGGTGATACGATGCCGGGGTACTCCCCCAAGCTTGGTAGTTGCCAAGGGGAGTGCCCATACCAGATACTCAATTCTTCTTTGTTGGTGGAGAGGGTGGAGTTGTTGATGATGTAGGCTTGTTGTCCCTCTTCCAAGGCATAGGCTCGCCATCATAGAAGGATGACCGAGTCTCCTGAATCCTCAAATCTGCAGCCAAACTCATCCTCTTGAATCTATACTCATACTCATAGTTTTGATTTTGCAGGTCATAAATCTGGGCTTGGAGGTGCTCGATTTTCTCGTGAAGCTTGAAGATGGCCTCCCCAATGTCCTTGGCGTCCAGCTTGTGGTTGTTGGTTAACTCCGTGATCATAATGTGATTGGAGTCAAGTCCACGCTCCACCATCTCCTGGCACCTAAAAATTTGTTGCTCCATTGCCTCGAGCCTTGTCTCCACGCTTCCGGTCCTCCTTGGTCCCTCAACATCACGGATGTGCAGCACCCCCTCATGCATCTCAATGGTTTGAGGGTATTGCAGCACTTCCGCTCGGTAGGGGTTGATGACCTTATCGAATAACTTGTCCTTGGGGCACTTGGAGACGTCATGATGATCTAGATCTGTCAGAAAAACAAATCGAAACAAGAACATGAGATTTTTGCGTGATACTATGGTCAAAACTTTTGGGAGATTATATAATGAATTTTTACCGATCAAAATACGTATCGTGCAAGAAAACGGAGTCCGGAGAGCACACGAGGTGCCCACGAGGCAGGGGCGCTCCCAGGGGGTAGGGCACGCCCTCCACCCTCATGGAGCCCTCGTGTCCTTCCCGGACTGCTTCTTATTTTTCTATTTTTCTAAATATTCCAAAACGGAGAAAAATTGCCATTAGAACTGTTTTGGAGTCGGTTTACTTACCGTACCACATACCTATTCCTTTTCGGAGTATGAAACGTTCCGGAAAGTGTCCCTTATGTATTCCTCTGGGGTTACGGTTTTAATAACATTGGTTTCAACATTTATAGGATTACCTGAGATATAATGTTTGATTCTTTGACCGTTCACAACCTTCAGATTTGTGCCTTCGAAGTTGTTGATTTTTATGGCACCGAAACGATAGACCTCCTCGATAACGTAAGGACCTTCCCATTTAGAGAGAAGCTTTCCTGAAAAAAAAATCTTAAACGAGAGTTGTATAGCAATACATAATCACCTACATTAAACTCACCCTTTTGTATCCTTTCGTCATGCCATCTTTTAACCTTTTCTTTAAACAATTTGACATTCTCATAGGCTTGGGTTCTCCATTCATCAAGTGAGCTAATGTCAAATAACCTTTTCTCACCGGCAAGTTTGAAATCATAATTGAGCTATCTGATAGCCCAATAAGCCTTATGTTTTAGTTCGAGAGGTAAGTGACATGCTTTTCCATAAACCATTTTATACGGAGACATACCCATAGGATTTTTATATGCAGTTCTATAGGCCCATAATGCATCATCAAGTTTCTTGGACCAATTCTTTCTAGATCTATTAATAGTCTTTTGCAAAATTAATTTGAAGTTCTCTATTACTCAATTCTACTTGACCACTAGACTGTGGGTGATAAGGAGATGCAATTCTATGATTAACATCATATTTAGCAAGCATTTTACGGAAAGCACCATGAATGAAATGTGAACCACCATCAGTCTTTAAATATCTATGGACTCCAAACATCGGAAAAATTAACTTCTTTAAGCATCTTAATAGATGTGTTATGATCAGCACTACTAGTTTGAATAGCTTCTACCCACTTAGTAACGTAATCAACACCAACTAAAATATGTGTATATCCATTAGAGGCAGGAAACGGTCCCATGTAATCAAAGTCCCAAATATCAAATGGTTCTATAACAAGTGAATAATTCATAGGCATTTCTTGACGTCTACTAATATTACCAATTCTTTGACATTCATCACAAGATAAAACAAACTTACGGGCATCCTTGAAGAGAGTAGGCCAATAAAAACCGGATTGCAATACCTTATGTGAAGTTCTATCTCTAGCGTTGTGTCCTCCATAAGCTTCGGAGTGACACTTGCGTAGGATCTGTTCCTGTTCATGCTTAGGTACACAACGTATAATAACACCATCTACTCCTTCTTTATAAAGGTGTGGGTCATCCCAGAAGTAATTTCATAAATCATAGAAAATCCTTTTCTTTTGCTGGTATGTGAAACTAGGTGGTATAAACTTAGCAACAATGTAATTAGCATAATCAGCATACCATGGAGCAGTGTGAGAAGCATTTATGACATTTAATTGTTCATCAGGAAAACTATCATCAATAGGTAGTGGGTCATCAAGAACATTTTCTAACCTAGACAAGTTGTCTGCAACTGGGTTCTCAGCTCCCTTTCTATCAATAATATGCAGATCAAATTCTTGTAGGAGGAGAACCCATCTAACAAGTCTAGGTTTAGCGTATTTATTTTTCATAAGATATTTAATAGCAGCATGATCTATGTGAATAGTTACTTTAGAATCAACAATATAAGGTCTAAACATATCACAAGCAAATACAACTGCTAAGAATTCTTTTTCAGTTGTAGCATAATTTCTCTGGGCATTGTCTAGAGTTTTACTAGCATATTGAATAACATTTAATTTCTTATCAACTCTTGGCCCTAGAACAGCACCTACAACATAATTACTTGCATCACACATAATTTCAAAAGGTAAATTCCAATCAGGTGGCTGAACAATAGGTGCAGAGATCAATGCTTTCTTAAGTATTTCAAATGCTTCTACACAATCATCATCAAAGACGAACGGTATATCTTTTTGTAATAAATTAGTCAGAGGCCGAGAAATTTTTGAGAAGTCCTTAATGAACCTCCTATAAAAACTGGCATGGCCAAGGAAACTTCATATACCTTTGATGTCCTTGGGACATGGTATCTTTTCAATAGCATCAACTTTAGCTTTATCGACTTCAATGCCTCTTTCAGAAATTTTGTGCCCCAAGAAAATACCTTCATTAACCATAAAGTGGCATTTCTCCCAATTCAAGACAAGGTTAGTTTCTTCACATCTCTGCAAAACTCGATCAAGGTTGCTTAAGCAATCATCAAAAGAGGATCCACAAACGGAGAAATCATCCATGAATACCTCACATATCTTTTTACAAAAATCAGAAAATATAGACATCATGCTTCTTTGAAAGGTAGCAGGTGCATTACATAAACCAAAAGGCATGCATCCATAAGAAAAAGTACCGAAAGGGAAAGTAAAAGTGGTCTTAGATTGATCATCAGCTGACACAGGTATTTGAGAGAAACCAGAATAACCATCTAGAAAGCAAAAATGTGTATGCTTGGATAATCTTTCTAGCATTTGATCAATGAAAGGTAAGGGGTAATGATCTTTTTAGTAGCCTTATTTAATTTTCGGAAATCAGTTACCATCCTATAACCCGTAATAATTCTTTGCGGAATCAATTCATCTTTATCATTAGGAACGACAGTAATACTTCCCTTCTTAGGAACACAATGGGCAGGACTTACCCACTGACTATCAGCAGCGGGATAAATTATACCTGCCTCAAGGAGCTTTAGTATTTCTTTTCTTACCACTTCTTTCATCTCAGGATTCAGTCATCGTTGGTGATCAATAACTGGTTTGTCATCTTTCTCTAGATTTATTTTGTGTTGACATAGTGTGGGACTAATGCCCTTAAGATCATTAAGAGTATATCCAATAGCATCACAGTGCTTCTTTAGAGTTTTCAATAATTTTTCTTCCTCCTTCTCTGAAAGGTTAGTACTAATAATAATAGGATATATCTTCTTTTCATCAAGATAAGCATATTTAAGAGTATCAGGCAATGGTTTAAGCTCAAACACGGGATCACCCTTGGGTGGAGGGGGATCCCCTAAGATTTCAACAGGCAAGTTATGTTTCAGAATAGGTCCCTGTTAAAGAACACCTCATCTATTTCCCTTCTTTCATTCATAAACATATCATTTTCATGGTCTAGCAAATATTGTTCTAAAGGATCACTAGGAGGTACAACAATAGAAGCAAGACCGATAATTTCATCTTTACTAGGCAATCCCTCTTCACAGTGTTGTCTACGAAATTTAGAAAAGTTGAACTCATGAGACATAACACCTAAACCAATAGTAATAACATCCTTTTTGCAGTCTATCCTAGCATTAACAGTGTTCAAGAAGGGTCTACCAAATATAATGGGACAAAATCTATCTTGTGGGGAACCAAGAACAAGAAAATAAGAAGGATATTTAGTTTTCCCACACAAGACTTCAACATCTCTAATAATCCCAATAGGTGAAATAATATCTCTATTGGCAAGTTTAATTGTGATATCAATTTCTTCTAACTCAGCAGGTGCAATATCATGCATAATTTCTTTGTATAGGTCAATAGGTATTTCACTAGCACTAGAACCCATATCATACAAGCCATGATAACAATGATCTCCTATTTTAACAGAAATAACAGGCATGCCTACCACAGGTCTATGTTTATCTTTAGCACAAGGTTTAGCAATTCTAGCAGTTTCATCACAGAAATAAATAACATGCCCATCAATATTATCAGCCAAGAGATTCTTAACAATAGCAATATTAGGTTCAGCTTTAACTTGCTCAGGAGGTGTATAGGTTCTAATATTGCTGTTACGAACCATAGTTGAAGCTTGAGTATTCTATAGTCTCACCTAAATAGCTTGGCGTAATCATGGTCATAGCTGTTTCCTGTGTGAAATTGTTATCCGCTCACAATTCCACACAACATACGAGCCGGAAGCATAAAGTGTAAAGCTACTTTTACTTCGATGGGGGGGATGATATTTAAACCACTTCTCCTTAGGGAGGTCAACATGAGTAGCAAAAGATTCACAGAAAGAAGCTACTATCTCAGAGTCAAGTCCATATTTAGTGCTAAATTT
>NC_053025.1:33423312-33465281 GCF_003073215.2 Triticum urartu
GGGTGGACCGGTGCTTGGGTGCTGCCCTTCCTTGGACAAGCATCCCACTTATGATTAACCCCTATTGCAAGCATCTGCAACTACAAAAGAAGTATTAAGGTAAACCTAACCATAGCATGAAATATATGGATCCAAATCAGCACCTTACGAAGCAACACATAAACTAGGGTTTAAGCTTCTGTCACTCTAGCAACCCATCATCTACTTATTACTTCTCAATGCCTTCCTCTAGGCCCAAACAATGGTGAAGTGTCATGTAGTCTACGTTCACATAACACCACTAGAGGAAAGACAACATACATCTCATCAAAATATCGAACGAATACCAAATTCACATGACTACTTATAGCAAGACTTCTCCCATGTCCTCAGGAACAAACGTAACTACTCACAAATCATATTCATGTTCATAATCAGAGGGGTATTAATATGCATAAAGGATCTGAACATATGATCTTCCACAAAATAAACTAACTAGCATCAACTACTAGGAGTAATCAACACTACTAGCAACCTACACGTACCAATCTGAGGTTTTGAGACAAAGATTGGATACAAGAGATGAACTGGGGTTTGAGAGGAGATGGTGCTGGTGAAGATGTTGATGAAGATTGACCCCCTCCCGATGAGAGGATCGTTGGTGATCACGATGGCGATGATTTCCCCCTCCCGGAGGGATGTTTCCCCGGCAGAACAGCTCCGCTGGAGCCCTAGATTGGTTCTGCCAAGGTTCCGCCTCGTGGCGGTGGTGTTTCGTCCCAAAAGCTTGCTTATGATTTTTTCCGGGGTAAAAGACTTCATATAGCAGAAGATGGACACCGGAGGCCTGCCAGGGGGCCCATGAGGCAGGGGGCGCGCCCAGGGGGGTAGGCGCGCCCCCACCCTCGTGGATGGTGGGTGGCTCCCCTCTGGTACTTTCTTTGCTCAGTATTTTTTATTAATTCTAAAAATAGCTTTCGTGGAGTTTCGGGACTTTTGGAGTTGTGCAGAATAGGTCTCTAATATTTGCTCCTTTTCCAGCTGCCGACATTCTCCTTCTTCATGTAAACCTTGTAAAATAAGAGAGAATAGGCATAAGTATTGTGACATGATGTGTAATAACAGCCCATAATGCAATAAATATTGATATAAAAGCATGATGCAAAATGGACGTATCACCAAGCGTGACCTCGTCCCGCCTAACATATTTTTGGAAAGGCTCTTCAAGCCATCCGTGGTGTGGCAGGGTGAGAGCAGCAACACCAGTCCGGATCCGATTATACCCCCAGATTCCGAACACAATACCGATATCATCGGAGGTTCAGCCACCAAAATAACACCATCGGCCCATCTAATAATGGCAGTAATTGCCCCATGGACCAAACCCTTCTTGGCCTACCTTAATAGGGGAGAGCTCCCCGAGGATCAGAATGAGGCTCGCTGCATTGTTCGGCGCTCGAAAGCCTACAAGGTCCATGACGGAGAGCTCTACAAGAAAAGCGCTACCGGAGTCCTTCAAAGATGTATCTTCGAAGAGGAGGGACGGCAGCTTCTGGCCGAAATCCATGCTGGCCTCGGCGGTCACCACGCCGCGGCTCGGGCCCTTGTAAGTAAAGCCTTCCATACAAGTTTCTTTTGGCCGACGGCGCGAGCAGATGCATAAGACCTTGTCCAACGTTGTGTCGGATGCCAGCTTTTTGCCAACCAAAGCCATATGCCGCCTACCGCCCTACAAAAAATCCCCATTACTTGGCCTTTCGCGGTCCGGGGGCTGGATATGGTCGGACCCCTTAAAGGAGGAAGCCATAAGAAAAAATATATGCTGGTCATGGTGGATAAATTCACCAAGTGGATAGAGGCTGAACCAGTTAAAACGGCCGAAGACGGACCAGTGATAGACTTTATATCCGGTGTCGTGCACCATTATGGTGTCCCACACAACATCATCACCAACAACGGCTCTAATTTTACAGCCGATGAAGTGAAAACCTGGTGTGCTAATCTGGGCATTAAACTCGATTACGCCTCCGTCTATCACCCAAAAACAAATGGTCAAGTCGAACGAGCTAATGGTCTTATCATGAGTGGCATTAAGCCTAGACTAGTGCGGTCTTTGAAAGAATCAGATAAGCACTGGGTTGAGGAGCTCGACTCCATACTCTGGGGGCTACGGACCATGCCCAATCGCACTATCGGATACACACCATCCTTCATGGTGTACGGCGCAGAGGCCGTTTTGCCCTGCGACATCATTCATGACTCAACTCGAGTGCGCATGTATGAAGAAAGAGAGGCCAAGCTTCATCGGAAGGACAGTCTAGATGCCCTGGAGGAGGAGCGCGACGTTGCAAAAGCCCGTTCTGCATTCTACCAACAACAGGCTCACAGATACCAAAGCAGAGAAGTGTGGGCCAAGACTTATAATGTTGGTGAACTCGTTCTATGCTTGCCAGAAAAGAAAAAAAGACAAACTCAAGCCCAAGTGGGAGGGTCCCTTCATCATAGATGAAGTTCTCACTGGAGGAGCGTACCACCTGCGTGATGCATCGGACAATCGCTTAGAGCTGAACCCGTGGAATGTTGCCAGACTCCGAAGATTCTACGCCTAGAGCCATACTCTTTGTTCGTCTTCTTCTCCCTTTGTTTCCATTTTTTCTCTCTTTAATTTTTTCTCTAGCTCTATAGCTCTTGTGCGGCCAAACCGCATGACGTACACATCCTTAAATGTATACGCTCATAATACCTGGGGGCTTATTTTACAGAAGCTTATTATTATTTTCCGAGCATCAAGCTCACCATATATGTGTCCTTTCCTCATATGTACCTTTTCTTCGCCATTATATGCACCTTTATGACTTAAGTTTTTGCCAAGCTGGGTTTCCTGGCTCCTGTGCTTATGCCATACGTTCCCATTTGTTCGGCTAGGGCATAAAGGGAGCACCTCTGCGACTGTCACATTCGGGTCATCCGGACGTGTACCTCAGACTGGGTGAAGCCGAAAGCTAGCGTTCTTAAGGGAATATTCGGTCGGTGGACTAAAGACGTTATACCCTAATTACACTAAGAACCCCCAGATGTTACGTATATTGCGATTTTTCAATCACAGTTCGGGCATGCATACTAACGCATGTTCACCCAGGGAAAGGACCCTTAACGGAACTATTCTCCCTGGAAGATGTTTCTTACAATTAACATGTAATATAACATAGCTAGCCGGATACAACTTGTCTGTTCAAGCAACTATGACCCCTACGCCTGGTTTCCACGCATACCTCGGTCTATAATGCCGATCCGGTATTCGGAAACACTCCGCACCTTCGAGTCCAGATGTCGAAGCGAAAATGTCTGCCATGACAATCGTTTTACAATTCGGCTAGGGACAAATTTGTCAATTGAAGTACATAGTCACTTGGACTAAAAAAACTTCTTCCTCTATGCCGTCTAACAGGCTGTCTAGCTTACAATCCTGTTGGGAAAACTTGGCGGCTATCTTTACTTGGTCATATACCAAGCTAACTAGAATTTCTTGTCCATCTGACCCCCGAGGTCCGACCCGGGCCATATGATTCGGATCAAGCTTGGTGTACCATGTTTTCACCATGGCCCAGGCCTCTCGCGCACCTTCTCGACAGGCCGATGATGTCTACTATGCAACCTTCTTCTTGTAGACGTTGTTGGGCCTCCAAGCGCAGAGGTTTGTAGGACAGTAGCAAATTTCCCTCAAGTGGATGACCTAAGGTTTATCAATCCGTGGGAGGCGTAGGTTGAAGATGGTCTCTCTCAAACAACCCTGCAACCAAATAACAAAGAGTCTCTTGTGTCCCCAACACACCCAATACAATGGTAAATTGTATAGGTGCACTAGTTCGGCAAAGGGATGGTGATACAAATGCAATATGGATGATAGATATAGGTTTTTGTAATCTGAAAATATAAAACAGCAAGGTAACTAATGATAAAAGTGAGCGTAAATGGTATTGCAATGCTAGGAAATAAGGCCTAGGGTTCATACTTTCACTAGTGCAAGTTCTCTCAACAATAATAACATAATTGGATCATATAACTATCCCTCAACATGCAACAAAGAGTCACTCCAAAGTCACTAATAGCGGAGAACAAACGAAGAGATTATGGTAGGCTACGAAACCACCTCAAAGTTATCCTTTCTGATTGATCTATTCAAGAGTCCGTAGTAAAATAACACGAAGCTATTCTTTCCGTTCAATCTATCATAGAGTTCATACTAGAATAACACCTTAAGACACAAATCAACCAAAACCCTAATGTCACCTAGATACTCCAATGTCACCTCGAGTATCCGTGGGTATGATTATACGATATGCATCACACAATCTCAGATTCATCTATTCAAACCAACACAAAGTCCTTCAAAGAGTGCCCCAAAGTTTCTACCGGAGAGTCAAGACGAAAACGTGTGCCAACCCCTATGCATAAGTTCATTGAACCCGCAAGTTGATCACCAAAACATACATCAAGTAGATCACGTGAATATCCCATTGTCACCACAGATAAGCATGGCAAGACATACATCAAGTGTTCTCAAATCCTTAAAGACTCAATCCGATAAGATAACTTCAAAGGGAAAACTCAATCCATTACAAGAGAGTAGAGGGGGAGAAACATCATAAGATCCAACTATAATAGCAAAGCTCGCGATACATCAAGATCGTGCCACCTCAAGAACACGAGAAATAGAGATCAATCACATAGCTACTGGTACATACCCTCAGCCCCGAGGGTGAACTACTCCCTCCTCGTCATGGAGAGCGCCGGGATGATGAAGATGGCCACCGGTGAGGGATCCTGTCACACCCTGATTTTCATGGCACAACACTTAAGATGATAAATCATGATAAAGTGTGGTTTGACAAAAACTTTTGCATTATTTGACTTTTTATTTGAGTTGGTTTTCTCTCTGCGTTTTTCAAGTGCTCTTAAAAGTCAACATAGCTTCACCTTCTATACTTCATCTCCTTGCCCCAAACTTCTGCCCAATGATCATGCCATGTGTATAGTGCAATATAGTATTTTCTTATAAAAATAATTTGGCCAAAAAGAATTTTCTAAAATTAGTTTTCCAAAAACCCTTGAATTGAGATTTGCACTGCAAGTACTTAATTAAGGGCAGTAAAAATCTTTCCAAAAATATATTTGACTCCTATTAGATATAGGATACCTAGAAACCACAAAAATATAATTTTAAAAGTTATTTTCCTATTTTATTTAAAAGCTTTTTCTTAAGGCCAGAAATGGTCTTTAATAAGGAAAAATTATTTTATTGTTTCAAAAATATTTGACAAAAATCAGGGAAACTCAGTGGACATATATTTTCCATATATAAGAGTTTCAACACATGGTCATGTTCAAAATATTGGACAAAACCTCCCAAAACCCTTTCTGCCCATTCTAAGGATTTGAAATATTTCTACAGGAAATATTTTCATAAAAATCCAAGGAAAATCCAGCAAGTCACAAATGCATATTGTGATCACCTTGCAAAGCCTCATATCAACTAAGGTCATTTTGGTTCACCAAAATGCCCCAAAACCCTCTCTAACCAGAATCAAACTTGAACAACTTTGTACTACCACCTTTCTCTCCTTGACCCCAACTTTTCTGAGCATGTTCACATGACCAAATGAGGCCACTACACCAAGTGGTTCATCAAGGGGAAGTGATTTGCTCAACTAGATCTACACAAGTTCATTTCTGCTAATTTCTAGGGTTTACAAAAGTTGCATTGGAAACTTTGCCCAAATAAGCTCCAAATTGGTGGAAGGCCCTAATTATATGTGTCATTTCACCCTGTGGAATCTCATGGCAATTGGAAATCTTTTGCTTACCAAAACCATTATCAAACACCTTCTGCCACTTTTCAAAAATCACCATTTTGACCACTAAAACTATTCTCCTTGAGCTCAACTTTTTACCACAGCTCCTCCTAGTCCTCTCCTACCTCCAGTAACTCTTCCCTGGCCTCAGCTCAATGATTGAGGGGTAAAATACCCCCATCTACTTCCCTGGGCAGCCCCTCTCTCCCTCTTCTTCGACCTCTCTCCTCTCCTACTGGCCACCCAGGGCATCCAAGGCCATCTCCTACTTCTTTACTCCTCCCTAGAGCCACCAGACACCTTTGGCCGTTCCCACATTGCATAAAAAATGGCCATGCTAGCCATTTGCACGCTCTGGAGCGCGCTACAGTGCACTCCCGCACTGTAGCCGCCCCTTCCAACCGCCTCCGGCCACCTCGGGCCTCCCCAGCACGCCCGATGATGCACCTCGGCGTCCGAGACACGACAGCTGGTCGGCCCCCTCCTCCCTCTCTCTCTCCTGCCCCTGCTCGCACGCGCACCGGCTGCCCGAGAGATCTAGTGAGCGAGCTCACACGCGCGGCGTCTCTGACCCCTCCCCGCTCCCTCTCTTCCTTCCCCTAGCACTGGACCAGCCTCACGAGCACCCCAGACATGGCGCCAGCTCCTCCCGAGCCCTGTGGCGACGAGCAAGAGCCCGCCGGCGCACGGGTCCACGGCACCTCGCCGTTCGCCTATTTAAGGGCCTCCCCGAGCCCTACTCTCCTCACCACTCGCTCTCTCACTCCCCTAATCACCCCCCTACACCACTCACCCCTCTCCAGACGAGCCCGAGCTCGAGATCGAGCTCGAGCTCCGCCGCCTCGGGTCGCCGTCGATCCCACGGTACATGCCTCCCCTGCTCCTCCTTTGCCTCGATCTGGAACCCCCGAGCATCCCTGACCATTTCCCCCATGTTTCCCCTCTCTTTAGCTGCCAAAAACGGCCGGAACCGCCGCCACCCGAAGCAACTCCGCCATGCCTCCTTGTCGTCGGCGAACCAGGCCACCCCGGCGACTAACTCCACCTCCATCCGAAAGGCGGCTCCTCCCTGAGCACAACGGTACCACCCACGCATCCTCCTGTGCCCTATATCGCCGCCGGCGAGCTTGCCGTCGCCTCTGGACGGAGGTAGACGACGACGGCCGTGGGCGTATTTTGCCTTTACGCCTTCGACGTGGCAGCCTCGCGTGGGCTGAAACCCATCTGGGACTGCTGCACTGTGGCCCTTCTGGCCCAGTTGCACAGTGCTGCTTCTCCTTTTTCTTTTTCTGAAAACTTGCAAAAATTCCACAGGATTAAATATTAATCCAAATGCAATAATTCCAACTCCCATGTTTTTCTAAAAATCCCACCTATTTAATGGTATAACTTTCATTCGTGTCCAACCAACTTTTATGTACTGTTCAAATTTAAATTCAAATTTGAGCAGTTTAATCTCTGTTTGGAAATCCATTTCCCCTATTATATAACTCTAAATCCAAAACTAGGATTTTTCCCTTTCTTAGTTTTCCTCCTAGGATTTTACAAAAATGAGTTGACATTTTTCTGAGCACTTTGATTTTTCTGTTCTGCTATTGCCTTATTTTTTTCTCGTTATTATTTTGCGACGATAGATTGCGTTGCTAACGAAGGAGCTGGACCAGAGATATTTGAAGACCTCGAAGACTTTGTTAAAACAGGCAAGCAGCCCTTTGACCATGATGAGCCATTTTTCATCATAATAGCAATAGGCTCCGAATTAAAGGTCGGAACTGGTGCGTGTGCGGCCTCCAGGGCACTGTTCGGTGGCAGAGCTAGATCATGCCCATCGAGACAGTGCAGCTTGCTTGGCTGTGGCTCGAATCCGTAGAAGATCAAGTCCCCGCGGATGTCAGCCGTGTAGTTTAAGCTTCCAAACCTGACCTGATGGCCAGGGGCGTAGCTTTCGATCTGCTTCAGGTGGCCAAGCGAATTGGCCCGTAGTGCGAAGCCGCCGAAGACGAAGATCTGTCCGGGGCGAAAAGTCTCGCCCTGGACTTCATCATTATGGATGATCGAAGGAGCCATCGAGCCCAAAAGTGACGACACAGAGGAACTCTCAATGAAAGCACCAATGTCGGTGTCAAAACCGGCGGATCTCGGGTAGGGGGTCCCGAACTGTGCGTCTAGGCTGGATGGTAACAGGAGACAAGGGGCACGATGTTTTTACCCAGGTTCGGGCCCTCTCGATGGAGGTAATACCCTACTCCTGCTTGATTAATATTGATGATATGGGTAGTACAAGAGTAGATCTACCACGAGATCAAGGAGGCTAAACCCTAGAAGCTAGCCTATGGTATGATTGTTGTATGATGGAGTTGTCCTACGGACTAGAACCCTCCTGTTTATATAGACACCGGATAGGGTTAGGGTTACACAGAGTCGGTTACAATGGTAGGAGGTCTTGAATATCCGCATCGCCAAGCTTGCCTTCCACGCCAAGGAAAGTCCCTTCCGGACACGGGACGAAGTCTTCAATCTTGTATCTTCATAGTCCTGGAGTCCGGCTGAAGGTATAGTCCGGCTACCCGAACACCCCCTAATCCAGGACTCCCTCAGTAGCCCCTGAACCAGGCTTCAATGACGATGAGTCCGGCGCGCAGATTGTCTTCGGCATTGCAAGGCGGGTTCCTCCTCCAAGTTCTTCATAGAAGATTGTAAACACCAAGGATAGTGTCCGGCTCTGCAAAATAAGTTTCCACATATTGCCTTAGAGAGAATAATATTAACACAAATCAAATCTGCTGACGTATTCCGCAGCGTGACATGACACTACGGCCAAGTCTTTCACTCGAATCGTTTTTACTTTTCCACCTCAGCACGTTCTGCGAGGCGGTTTCCTTGGCACGTCTTGTCAAAGCAGAGATCGTGTCCCCCTTTTACGGGATTCTCATCAATACGGACATGGGTAACCCAATCGTGCCCGTTCGCACGTTTCCTCGATTAAAGGCGAGTTCCAAACGGTTACGGGGAGGGCTCTTGGTATTCAACCTCTTATAAAGAGACCAAGGCCTTACTCCTTTTTTCAATCTCAAACGAGTTCGCCCGTTGCCTCGAGTTCCAACACCCTAGGCTCCAGATTCCAGGCGCTTCGGACCTTCGACAATGTTCGGCTCTGACCTTCAAGGCCGATGGACGCCTTCCTCCATCACGGAGGAGGACGTGCTAAAGTTAAGGGAGGCTAAGTTCCTGACCGGCAAAATTTCTCATAGGTTGCCTGCTCAAGGGCAGACCGTTCCCAGTCCCTAGCCCGGTGAGAGCGTGGTGTTCATGTCTCACTTCCTTCGGGGGTTAGGCTTCCCAATGGATTCCTTTGTAAGAGGGCTGCTGTTTTATTACGGGCTCGAATTCCATGACTTAGCTTTGGAGTCCATCCTCCATATCTCCTCATTCATCGTCGTGTGTGAAGCGTTCCTCCGTGTTACCCCTCACTTCGGATTATGGCTCAAGACTTTTAAAGT
Organism: Triticum urartu; assembly: GCF_003073215.2. Classification (NCBI taxonomy): domain Eukaryota; kingdom Viridiplantae; phylum Streptophyta; class Magnoliopsida; order Poales; family Poaceae; genus Triticum; species Triticum urartu. The sequence continues at coordinate 33,432,644 of NC_053025.1, forward strand.
GGAGCCGAGGATGATCGAGGGACGGGACGCAGAGTGCGGAGGCGCTGTTATAAGCAAGAATGCTGATGCTCCATGGCCCGAGGGCTCTTTTCAAGAGGAGCTTGGTTTGTGGCAACGAGAGTGGTTCTATATCACCGCTCCTAGGGGCACCAAGTGGGTGGCGCCTCCTGCCTTTCGCTCGGGTCCTCCACCACGGCTAGCGTCATGGGTCAGCAAAGGGATAGATTGGGGGTTACCCAAAGACGTGCCCTTATTGCAGGGCCGCATTAGGGATCTCTTAGAAGGAGACCTCAGCCTGGTCAAGGTGACACAGGTCATGCTGATTCGCCGAATTTTGCCCGGCAAACGTCGCTCCCTTCGCCTGTGGGAGTTTAATCCAGAGGGACCGCGAGCTCTCCAGCATTTCCTGGGCGCAACGCCCGCGGAGATGTATAAACTGTTCTTCGGATCACAAGCAATGTGTCCGGATTTGATCGAGGATGCAGGCCTAAGCTGCAATCGCCCGGATACTCAAGTAAGTTACCTTGTGCCCGGACCTGCTATCCGTATAATTGTCATAAACTTGCCCCTAAAAGAGCTGTCCTTTTAAACAGGAGTGGATAGCGACGGCAAAGCTGATCAGGTGTCCGGCTCCCCTTCCCGAAACCAGGCCGGATCCCGTGCTTGTCAGGATGTTGAAGATAGTGCCTTTGGAGGGAAGGGAGGGGGAGGACAAGGAAACTATGGCCTCCTCGAAGGTGGCTGCTCCGAAGGGAGGAACCAACAATTCCTCTCCTAAGGGGAAGAAAAGGGCTGCCTCTGACGACCCGGAGACCATGGCCTCGAAGCGGGGGGAAAAATCCTCATCAGAGGGTCCAACGCCGGGGAGTTCCTCGGCCGAATTGCGTCCTCAAAGGGATCAGCCCTCCAGTGAGCCGTAAGTAAAGAAAGATTTTCCTTTTGAGGGATGAGAGAAATCCTTGATTTATATCTGAAAAGATTAACCGAAATTTTACCTTGTAGCTCGGACCTCAGCCTTTCTCAGCAGAGCTCGTCTTCGGGGGATCTTCTTCCGGAGATGATGGAGAGCAAAACGCCTCCTACTGTCGTACCGCCCATCGAGGCGGGCGACCCTGAAGTGTCGTCGCGGAGGATTTCTCCGGATCCGGTAGGGGCGGAAGATAGCTATGTGGCCCCCCAAGGTTCCCTGCGTCCGGCCTTCGAAAGAGGCCATAGGACAAGTCCGGCACCGTCTGGTGCTCGGCCGGAGGAGCTAAAGATTCTGCTGGGGCGAGCTTCCATCTCGGAGGAGCACCATGCCTTGATGGGCACGGTGATTGAAAGGATTTCATCCGCAGAAAGCGGATTACATGAGGCCGTCAAAAGTTTGCTGACGAGTTTTGAGGTACGTTAAATAATGTACACTCTTGTCAGTTGCGCATAAGTAAGATGCGCCCTGTGTAGATAGTAGCCCCTGAGACTCTGCGCGTTGTCAAGAAGTGACGGCACGCAGAGGATCATAATCCCAGGTCTAAGATGTCGCCTTTGAATGTAGGTGGCGAGGTGTCCGGAATCGAGCCGAACTGATGATTTTGCCGAACTAAAGCGGCAACTGGACATGGCAGATGCCGACATCACGCTTGTCAACAAGCGGCTTGATGAGGCTCAAGGTATGTAATTCCTCGGGCGGCATTAGGTAAGAGGAGCTTCATGCCAGTGTCTTACAATGTGTGTGCTTGACGCAGATGGTGCGGCCGCCGTGGAAGGTCTTAGGGCAGAACTTGCCCGAGCTAAGGAACAAGCCAAAAAAAGTGATGCGGCTGCCGAGAAAGCCCTCGAAGAGCTGAAAGCCGAACAGGATGCTCACTGCTGAAGCAAGGAGGAGATGGCCGAGATGGCCGTGAAGTTCAAGGGCGCTGCTGACCGTTGCAAGCTTCTTGAAGAAGAAGACCGGGCAAGGCAGACGGTCTTAGAGAAGGCCGTTGCTGATGCCAAGGACGCTCGCTCTGCGATGAGAGCTGCGAAGGAGGAGCTGCGCCAAGCCGGACAAATTTCGGCTGGAAGGCCCTTTATGCTGCGGAGGAAGTTCTGTGATCCGAAGTTTGCTCCGTTGGACCGGATGTGGAGTGTGGAGGACACCTATCTGGATTTGGCAGCAAGTGCTGCGGATGCGACCGAACACTTTCGAGATAAAAAAGATCACGAAGTGGAAAAGCTTTTCTGGTCGCAGTTCCATAATCCAGAGCGTCCACTAGCAGTGGACGATCGCTTGGCTCAGTGGGCCGAACTGAATAGGTTGTCCAGACTCGCCATGAAGTACGTCATGGGTCATCTGTGGCCGGGGAGATCGGAGCCGAAGAGTTATTTCAGCTTGGTGCAACAATTCCTTGATGCGGTGCCACGTATCAATGCAATGAAGAGGTGTCAGCATGCATAGAGGGCGCACGGATGGCTCTTGCCCGTGTCAAGACATACTGGGCAGAAATGGAGACCACCGTTGTTGCGTCCCGCGATTCGGACAAAAGCCGAGTACCCTCCGAGCACTATTTTCAGGAAGTCCTTGAAGGCGCTCGTGTAATAGAGATGCAGTGCTCGAAGGATGCTATTTTATGATAGCATATGTAATTATAAAGCAATATTTTGATAAGTTGTAATGGCCTTTTATACTTGTGCCTTCAAGTATTGGGAACACCTCCTGTGCGGCCGTTTTAAAATATATATATATATATAAAATCTGAAAGATGGCAGTCGTTGGCTTCAGCCCCCACGCACATAGTGCGGGGGTGCTCGCAGAAGACGCATTTTCACACTTAATCCAACGTCTTGGTCCTATAGAGGAGGTGATAGCGCAGCGGGCTAGGCAACCGGACTATAATGCTTTAACACTTTCACTTAGCCATAGGAGCTTGACAGTGGGACTATTTAGGTAGCCCCTTGGTGGCGACTGCGCTCGCCCGATTTCGGGGCGCGTATGTGCCTAGCCAGGAAACGGCCCTTCGTAAAACGGAGGAATCCTATAGATTCCGATAGGTCATCGAGTGGCTGACCAGTCTCACGCTACATCATGACAGTCAGTTTTCGGCTTTCTCTACTGAGTTGCTCGCCCGGCCGAACCAGGGCACAATCGCAGTAGTTCTCCTGGTGCTACCTTAGCCGATAGAGCGGAACGTAAGGTAGCCGAACTGAGGAGCCGGGCAACCCAACATTTGACCAAAGACATGATTCAGAGCTGATGCATATAATGCCAAAACTCGCGACGCCGAACACTCCCTAAGGTGTTCGGTCTCTATGAGTGCGGGCAAAACAACACTCTTTATTAAAAAGCCCCTAGTGTCCAGGTACGCGCGAAAATTCTGACGTGGCCACATGCCAAGATGCCAGCCTCCTCCGTGGTTATATCAGAAAAACCAGGGGATGTGTAGCAACAAGAGACAGTAAAAAAGGTTTACGCAGGGTCTTAATCTAAAAAAAATCCTTAGGACGGGTCCCTACTGCACGTCTGCGCCTGTGTCTCCATTGTGCCGTATCCTGGACGGGCGCCGCACGACGTTCATCTGTAAAAGAGAGGAACTGAGTTGAAAATGGGTCGTGTCGGACAAAAGTTTAAAATAAACAAGGTATAAAGTAAAATATAAAATTGAGCTTTATTGTCTCTTATTGTATATATACGGAGCCCCTAGTGCGGGGGTATATGGCCACTAAGCCTGCATCAATGATAGTTTTGTACCGAACTCGTCTATCCGCGTTCGTGGTCTTTAATGACCTTTTTCGAAGTTTTTGGCTGGTGAAGCCATGTTACTGTGGGGCTGTCAAAGCGGCCGCACAGTCCTCCGCTTGGGGGAGGCGCATTTCAATGCTTCCCCTTCAAAGAGATGATGCCTCGTGGACCGGGCATCTTAAGCGTTAGAGATGCATAATGCTGTGTTAAAGCGGGCAAAAGCTTCGTGTCCCAGTAGTGCTTGATAGCGACTTGAGAACGGGACGATGTGGAAAGTCAGCTTTTCGCAGCGGAAGTTATCGGTAGAGCCGAATATAACTTCGAGCCGGAGAAAACCCATGCAATGGGTGTCCGGACCAGGCGTTACCCCTTGAAAGGCGGTGTTGCTGCGGCGGATTCTTGCTGGGTCTATCCCCATGTGACGGATTGTGTCCTGATATATCAGGTTTAGTCCACTGCTTTCGTCCATAAGGACATTTGAAAACTGGAGTCCGCCAATTATTGGATCGAGTACCAAGGCAGTCCAGCCTGTGTTCCTGATACTTCTAGAATAATCCAGCTGATCGAAAACGATTGGTTTTGACAACCAGTGGCGGGACTCCTTTGGGATAGGTCATGTGGTACGTACCTTTATGGGCGCTGCACGTTTTGTTATGTGAAGTAGGTTTACTGTTTTTACTTCTTGTGGGAAGTTCTTTTGTTTCCTGGTGCTCTGCTTTTGGGGTTCGTCCTCGTCTTCGCTTGGTGTGTCGAGCCCCTGGCGTTCGGCGTTGAGTCTGCCGGACTGTTTGAAAACCCAACAATCTCTGTGGGTATGGTTAGCAGGCTTCGCGGGAGTACTGTGTATTTGACATATCCTGTCCAGGATTTTGTTTAAGTTGGGTGGATCGTCCCTGTTATCCTGGGGCGGCGGCTTTGTCTGATTCTGTCGTGAGCTTTTGAATCCGGCGTTGACTGCCGTGCTCTTCGGACTTTTTTCCTTAGTCCGGCGACGGTCCTTGTTGCGTCGTGGTTTTCTGTTTCCATCCCTAGCTTCGGATGTACTTGGATCGCTGGGGCTGCATCTTGCCAACCAGCTGTCCTCTCCTGCGCAAAAGCGGGTCATGAGGATTGTCAGTGCGGCCATTGTTCTTGGCTTTTCTTGGCCGAGGTGTCTGGCGAGCCATTCGTCTCGGACATTATGCCTGAAAGCTGCTAAGGCTTCGGCGTCCGGACAGTCGACTATCTGATTCTTTTTAGTGAGGAATCTATTCCAGAATTGCCGAGCTGACTCTCCGGGCTGTTGAGTTATGTGACTAAGATCGTCTGCATCCGGAGGGCGGACATAGGTCCCTTGAAAATTTGCTCGGAAAGCGTCCTCGAGCTCTTCCCAACTTCCGATTGTGTTTTCAGGAAGGCTTTTAAGCTAATGCTGGGCTGGCCCTTTGAGCTTAAGGGGTAAGTATTTGATGGCGTGGAGGTCATCTCCTCTGGCCATATGTATGTGGAGGATATAATCCTCGATCCAGACTCCAGGGTCTGTTGTTCCATCATATGCCTCTATGTTTACGGGTTTGAATCCCTCTGGAAATTCGTAGTCCAGGACGTCGTCGGTGAAACATAGGGGGTGTGCGGCGCCCCTGTATTTGGTTGTGCCGGATTCTGATAATGGCTTTGTTGCATTGCTTACGAGAGCTTGCTTTCTTGGCCCGTAAATGGACCTGACTGGGCCATGGTGCGAATCCTTAAGTGGGTCGCATGCCGACTTGAGTGCAGCCCCCCTTGCTGCTTTATGCTGGCCATGGGGTCAACTATCCGACCGAGTGGCTTTCTTATTTTTTGAATGCGAGGGCTCTAGGGCCTCTTCGTCGAATTCAAGCAGTAGCTTTCTCTTCAGGTAGCTTTTAGTGCGGCGACTGTCGCCGTATTTATCTGCCGTATTGATTACTTTGCTCCATCTGATCCTGAGTGCATCTTCCGCTGTTTTTAGCTTCCGCTTCTGCTTTTTCAGGCTGCGTGCTGTTGCCACGAGCCTCTTGTGGAGATTCTTCTGCTTCGTGGGTTTATCCGGTGGAAGGTCGTCCGGAGTGCCATTTTCGCTGGGGGAGGGATGTTTGGTTTCTTCATCCGTGTTGCCCTGTTCGGATGGTTGCTCTAAGGCCTGCTCGTCGTCTACCGGCTCATCCTGCTCTATGGCTGGGTCTTTATCGAGGCGGGGCTTGGGTCGGCATTTACGCCGACGCTTCGATTGTTTTTCGAGGGATCGATCCCCCGTTCCATCCCCTTTTTCCTCGTTGTCGCTTCCTTTAGGGGTATCCACCATGTACACATCGTGAGATGAGGTGGCTGTCCAATGCTCTATGGGCGTTGGTTCATCTGTATCTCCTGCATCGTCGTCCATGCTGTCAATGTCTGTGGAGTCGAAGTTGAGCACATCGTTTAAATTGTCGACAGTGGCTACCAAGTGGGTGGTGGGTGGGCTTTGAATTTCTTCATCGTCCGTATCCCATCCTTGCTGACCGTAGTCCGGCCAGGGCTCTCCTGATAAAGAGAGAGACTTTAGAGAATTTAGGATGTCGCCGAAGGGCGAGTGCTAAAAGATGTCCGTGGCGGTGAACTCCGTTATTGGCGCCCAATCGTATTCGATCGGCAGGGGCGCGGGGGATTCGGAGTCCGGAGAGGAATCCGGATCCTTGGAGTCACGGGCCGTGCGGAGTACGGGGCTGGCGTTCGGCTCGATTGCCTTTGAGATTGCTGCCCCCGAGGTGACGTCCAACCGCTCATCCCCGATTGGCGCAATAGGCTCCGAATTAAAGGTCGGAACCGGTGCGTGTGCGGCCTCCAGGGCACTGTTCGGTGGCAGAGCTAGATCATGCCCATCGAGACAGTGCGGCGCGCTTGGCTGTGGCTCGAATCCGTCGAAGATCAAGTCCCCGCGGATGTCAGCCGTGTAGTTTAAGCTTCCAAACCTGACCTGATGGCCAGGGGCGTAGCTTTCGATCTGCTCCAGGTGGCCAAGCGAATTGGCCCGTAGTGCGAAGCCGCCGAAGACGAAGATCTGTCCGAGGCGAAAAGTCTCGCCCTGGACTTCATCATTATGGATGATCAAAGGAGCCATCGAGCCCAAAAGTGACGACACAGAGGAACTCTCAATGAAAGCACCAATGTCGGTGTCAAAACCAGCGGATCTCGGGTAGGGGGTCCCGAACTATGCGTCTAGGCTGGATGGTAACAGGAGACAAGGGACACGATGTTTTTACCCAGGTTCGGGCCCTCTCGATGGAGGTAATACCCTACTCCTGCTTGATTAATATTGATGATATGGGTAGTACAAGAGTAGATCTACCACGAGATCAAGGAGGCTAAACCCTAGAAGCTAGCCTATGGTATGATTGTTGTATGATGGAGTTGTCCTACGGACTAGAACCCTCCGGCTTATATAGACACCGGATAGGGTTAGGGTTACATAGAGTCGGTTACAATGGTAGGAGATCTTGAATATCCGCATCGCCAAGCTTGCCTTCCACGCCAAGGAAAGTCCCTTCCGGACACGGGACGAAGTCTTCAATCTTGTATCTTCATAGTCCTGGAGTCCGGCTGAAGGTATAGTCCGGCTACCCGAACACCCCCTAATCTAGGACTCCCTCAACGGGATTCCTTGCAATCCTCGTGGATAACCTAGAAGTCAGACGCCTTGCCATACCTTCGTCCACATCTTCTGAACACAGATTTGGCGACGCCACGACAAGACGGAAGATACCTTCTTGAGGAATGAGGAAACCAAGACTCAGAAGATGGTAACACCCTCGACACCGCCCTAGGATGATGTAATCTTGTCCTAAGATGATGAGGGTGTAAGATATGCAAGATCATGATATACATCGCTAATAGAGCAACCATGTCCTTACCGTTGTTGTATCGGCAACCACCGGTGGATGAGAACCTCGCCATTAGGTCCGCCTCACTAGAGTGAGCAGGAAAACGGTTCTCTTCATCCCCCGCCCTTGGTGTCGATGTTATCATCAATGAAGCCGACATGTTGGACCTCTACTATGCCTTGTTAATGTCATTGCATAAAGGATTACCTACCTGGTACCATCGACGGCTTAGAAGACAAAAAGGGATCGTCGTGATTAAGAAGACAATAGAAGACCAAGTCAGTGCCAGTTACGAGGACCCACCTTCACTCCATCTTCTTCACAGATGAGAAGTTGTTGAAGAATCTTCAGGCTCAACCCTGATCGTTTCATCAAACAACTACAAGAGACATAGTGACACCTGAGGAAAACCCAGAAGACTGCATGAGGCACGGAGCAAAGCACGACTACTGAATCCGAGAACCCCTAGGGTAGGATGAGTCGTGTACCCCCTATGCGCAGTCGAGTCCGTATGATGGTTCGAATAGAACCATGACTGTGTGTTGCTTGTTTTTATTTGTTTGTGTTTTGATATAAGTCGCACTTTTGCCCTAGGCAACAAGTACGCGACTATATCACCTTCCTTACCTTGCTTCTTTTGTTTGACTCTTTCGGCACTTGTTTGTTTGCACTCGCACTATAGAACCCCCTTTAGGCATTCCCCTCCTCTATGCTACTTTTCCCTCTCATCTCTCGCCTCAACTGAAGACCGGCAAGACAAGCTACACCAAGGATTCTGCCTCGGCAACCAACTAGCAATGAAGACTTCTGCTACAATCTCCACGACCAAGTGCAACCCCGTAGAATTGTGTTTAACCCTCCAGACTAGAAACCCATTCCTAGACCCTTTGAGACTTCACGAGATACCCCCGCTCGAGTCCTTAACCATGAGCTTAACCCATAGAATTGCAAGAGAACCAGTTAAGCCTCTGTAGACCTTGCACAACACTGGGTTCATTATGGAACTAGTGGACATAGTGGACGAGCACATTATCATCCTGATATAGCACCAGAACTGACGATGCCATAGGGAAGACCAGTTTGGGGATATATGAATAGAGGATAAATGACTTGACGAGTTTATAACAGTAACCTTGAGGAATTATCTGAGACTCTTTGGTGGAATATATGGCTTCCATGTTGGTAGATGAACTTGGTGGGATCATGATTATAGAGTAGCATGGCTTTCATTACCCCTGAGTAAATTGGATTTAGACTGATGATCTCGATCATGATACCATGTTTCTTGGAGGACAATAAACTAGGAGATTGGGTTAATTGTTGGAGTTGATTTAGGGATCTATATAAGCTTGACCTTGGAGTTACTTGACCCCGATAATGGGAAATTGGTGGACTGAATATAGTAAAGATAACCCTTTTCAAGTATATGAGGATTATAGGACATTAGAAGATCATGTGGAACACCATAAACATTGGATTTGTAGAATTAATGGATTGTGTAGTGGTTGATGGAAGTTAATGGGCTGTTGGAGTTGATTCATAGGAAGGAAAAAAGATCTTGGAGTGGCTTACGACGTGTTTCCTTAGGATAGAGGTGCTTTATCTTAGACCTTGGAAGAATAGGCTAAGCACTTGGATTGGCATGTTTAACTCCATCTTGGAAGCTTGTATACCCATGGATTTTTAGGGGTAGCCATACATATGAGTTTGGGGATCGTAGACATATATAGTTTTGTTAGACCTCCTCTTGGGAGTCATGAGGATAATAATAGCATGAGTGATGATTGGAGCTGACCTACAAGAGTTGATGCTTTCGGTGGTATAAGGTTATTTGTTTAAAGGACTAGATAGAACAATTGGCATCTCAGAAACTGTGCCCAAGGATAAGATGATAAACGTTCACTCGCACACTAGATCCTTGAAACCCTTAAGCCCTACCAAGCTACAACATGGTCGGATCATAACTTTGGGTCTTGACTCTAGATCGAAAACACCTTGGCCCACACTCAACCGTTACCACCACCAATGCCCCAGCCTACCTTATGTACCCCATGAACAGAAACTTCATGGAGTACTTGGTCACGGTGGTTGTCACATTTACTTGGTGACCTACTCGTCTAACTGAAGATGGAAGAAGAATCGTTCAGCTGGTTAAGGAACATCTGAAGATCGCCATGTCAAGGAGGAAGAACTATACCAACCACTACCGTCAAGAAGTGAACTTCCTCATCGAAGACCATGCGTATCTGCAAACCACTCCTCTCTAAGGAACCAAGCATTTCCATGACAAGGAAACCCACACCAAGATCCATCGGCCCTCTTCGAGATCACTCCAAGGTTCAACAACCCCCTCTGAGATCATTGCAAGACGAAGAATAGACGGCTACCAGCTAGAGTTAGCACCTGAATCACCCACTGTGCACAACGTTTTTCCACATGACACCACTCTGGAAACGTTTCCAACTTCCTAACTAGCCCGACCTCTACAAGGACATCGATCACCGAGCCATCGACCTCCAACCCAATATGACCTACGCGAGAGACCCCAATTGCAATCTGGATCAAGCAGGGCGACAAACACGAAGCCACACCATCAAGTACTTCAAGCTCAATGGAGCACTACACGGAAGCAGAAGCAACATGAGGACTTGAAGACTACCCCAGATACAAGTTTCTATATCCCTTTCCGCGCCTAGTTTGGGAATCTGGGGGACGAGATTCTTGTAAGGGGGATAGGTCTGTCACACCCTGATTTTCATGGCACAACACTTAAGATGATAAATCATGATAAAGTGTGGTTTGACAAAAACTTTTGCATTATTTGACTTTTTATTTGAGTTGGTTTTCTCTCTGTGTTTTTCAAGTGCTCTTAAAAGTCAACATAGCTTCACCTTCCATACTTCATCACCTTGCCCCAAACTTCTTCCCAATGATCATGCCATGTGTATAGTGCAATATAGTATTTTCTTATAAAAATAATTTGGCCAAAAAGAATTTTCTAAAATTAGTTTTCCCAAAACCCTTGAATTGAGATTTGCACTGCAAGTACTTAATTAAGGGCAGTAAAAATCTTTCCAAAAATATATTTGACTCCTATTAGATATAGGATACCCAGAAACCACAAAAATATAAATTTAAAAGTTATTTTCCTATTTTATTTAAAAGCTTTTTCTTAAGGCCAGAAATGGTCTTTAATAGGGAAAAATTATTTTATTGTTTCAAAAATATTTGAAAAAAATCAGGGAAACTCAGTGGACATATATTTTCCATATATAGGAGTTTCAACACATGGTCATGTTCAAAATATTGGGCAAAACCTCCCAAAACCCTTTCTGCCCATTCTAAGGATTTGAAATATTTCTATAGGAAATATTTTCATAAAAATCCAAGGAAAATCCAGCAAGTCACAAATGCATATTGTGATCACCTTGCAAATCCTCATATCAACCAAGGTCATTTTGGTTCACCAAAATGCCCCAAAACCCTCTCTGACCAGAATCAAACTTGAACAACTTTGTACTACCAACTTTCTCTCCTTGACCCCAACTTTTCTGAGCATGTTCACATGACCAAATGAGGCCACTACACCAAGTGGTTAATCAAGGGGAAGTGATTTGCTCAACTAGATCTACACAAGTTCATTTCTGCTAATTTCTAGGGTTTACAAAAGTTGCATTGGAAACTTTGCCCAAATAAGCTCCAAATTGGTGGAAGGCCCTAATTATATGTGTCATTTCACCCTGTGGAATCTCATGGCAATTGGAAATCTTTTGCTTACCAAAACCATTATCAAACACCTTCTGCCACTTTTCAAAAATCACCATTTTGACCACTAAAACTATTCTCCTTGAGCTCAACTTTTTACCACAGCTCCTCCTAGTCCTCTCCTACCTCCAGTAACTCTTCCCTGGCCTCAGCTCAATGATTGAGGGGTAAAATACCCCCATTTACCTCCCTGGACAACCCCTCTCTCCCTCTTCTTCTACCTCTCTCCTCTCCTACTGGCCACCCAGGGCATCCAAGGCCATCTTTACTCCTCCCTAGAGCCACCAGACACCTTTGGCCGCGCCCACATTGCATAAAAAATGGCCATGCCAGCCATTTGCACGCTCTGGAGCGCGCTACAGTGCACTCCCGCACTGTAGCCTCCCCCTTCCAACCGCCTCCGGCCACCTCGGGCCTCCCCAGCACGCCCGACGATGCGCCTCGGTGTCCGAGACACGGCAGCTTGTCGGCCCCCTCCTCCCTCTCTCTCTCCTACCCCTGCTCGCACGCGCACCGGCCGCCCGAGAGCTCCAGTGAGCGAGCTCACACGCACGGCGTCTCTGACCCCTCCCCGCTCCCTTTCTTCCTTCCCCTAGCACTGGACCAGCCTCACGAGCACCCCAGACACGGCGCCAGCTCCTCCCGAGCCCTGTGGCGATGAGCAGGAGCCCGCCGGTGCACGGGTCCATGGCACCTCGCCGTTCGCCTATTTTAGGGCCTCCCCAAGCCCTACTCTCCTCACCACTCGCTCTCTCACTCCCCTAATCACCCCCTACACCACTCACCCCTCTCCAGACGAGCCCGAGCTCGAGATCGAGCTCGAGCTCCGCCGCCTCGGGTCGCCGTCGATCCCACAGTACAGGCCTCCCCTGCTCCTCCTCTGCCTCGATCTAGAACCCCAGAGCACCCCTGACCATTTCCCCCATGTTTCCCCTCTCTTTAGCAATCGAAAATGGCCGGAACCGCCGCCACCCAAAGCAACTCCGTCATGCCTCCTCGTCGCCGGCGAACCAGGCCACCCCGGCAACTAACTCCAGCTCCATCCGAAAGGCGGCTCCTCCCTGAGCACAACGGTACCACCCGCGCATCCTCCTGTGCCCTATATCGCCGCCGGCGAGCTTGCCGTCGCCTCTGGATGGAGGTAGACGACGACGGCCGTGGGCCCTCTCCGTCAGCCTCACGCCCTGACGGCTGGGACCCACCCGTCAGGTTCAAAACGCACGCGCGTGCATTCCGGTTCGTTGCGTCGGTTGAAGGCGTATTTTGCCTTTACGCCTTCGACGTGGCAGCTGTTGGGGAACGTAGCATAAATTCAAAATTTTCCTACGTGTCACCAAGATCTATCTATGGAGTCATCTAGCAACGAGGGAGGAGTGGATCTACATACCCTTGTAGATCGTGCGCGGAAGCGTTCAAGAGAACGGGGTTGATGGAGTCGTACTCGTCGTGATCCAAATCACCGATGATCCTAGCGCCGAACGGACGGCACCTCCGCGTTCAACACACGTACGGAGCAGCGACGTCTCCTCCTTCTTGATCCAGCAAGGGGGAAGGAGAGGTTGATGGAGATCCAGCAGCACGACGGCGTGGTGGTGGAAGTAGCGGGATTCCAACAGGGCTTCGCCAAGCGCTGCGGGAGGAGGGAGATGTGTCATGGGAGGGAGAGGGAGGCGCCAGGGCTTAGGTATGGTTGCCCTCCCTTCCCCCCACTATATATAGGGCCAAGGGAGAGGGGGAGGGCGCAGCCTTGCCCCTTCCTCCAAGGAAGGGTGCGGCCAAGGGAGGAGTCCCCTCCCCAAGGCACCTCGGAGGTGCCTTCCCCCTTTAGGACTCTTCCTTTCCCTCTTCTCTTGGCGCATGGGCCTCTTGGGGCTGGTGCCCTTGGCCCATATAGGCCAAGGCGCACCCCTACAGCCCATGTGACCCCCCGGGGCAGGTGGCCCCACCCGGTGGACCCCCGGGACCCTTCCGGTGGTCCCGGTACAATACCGGTGACCCCGAAACTTGTCCCGATGGCCGAAATAGCACTTCCTATATATAATTCTTTACCTCCGGACCATTCCGGAACTCCTCGTGACATCCGGGATCTCATCCGGGACTCCGAACAACTTTCGGGTTACCGCATACTAATATCTCTATAACCCTAGCGTCACCGAACCTTAAGTGTGTAGACCCTACGGGTTCGGGAGACATGCAGACATGACCGAGATGACTCTCCGGTCAATAACCAACAGCGGGATATGGATACCCATGTTGTCTCCCACATGTTCCATGATGATCTCATCAGATGAACCACGATGTCAAGGACTTAATCAATCCCGTATACAATTCCCTTTGTCTAGCGGTACGATACTTGCCCGAGATTCGATCGTCGGTATCCCGATACCTTGTTCAATCTCGTTACCGGCAAGTCTCTTTTACTCGTTCCGTAACACATCATCCCGTGATCAACTCCTTGATCACTTTGTGCACATTATGATGATGTCCTACCGAGTGGGCCCAGAGATACCTCTCCGCTTACACGGAGTGACAAATCCCAGTCTCGATTCGTGCCAACCCAACAGACACTTTCGGAGATACCCGTAGTGCAACTTTATAGTCACCCAGTTACGTTGTGACGTTTGGCACACCCAAAGCACTCTTACGGTATCCAGGAGTTGCACAATCTCATGGTCTAAGGAAATGATACTTGATATTAGAAAAGCTTTAGCATACGAACTACACGATCTTGTGCTATGCTTAGGATTGGGTCTTGTCCATCACATCATTCTCCTAATGATGTGATCCCGTTATCAACGACATCCAATGTCCATGGTCAGGAAACCGTAACCATCTATTGATCAACAAGCTAGTCAACTAGAGGCTTACTAGGGACATGGTGTTGTCTATGTATCCACACATGTATCTGAGTTTCCTATCAATACAATTCTAGCATGGATAATAAACGATTATCATGAACAAGGAAATATAATAATAACTAATTTATTATTGCCTCTAGGGCATATTTCCAACAGTCTCCCACTTGCACTAGAGTCAATAATCTAGTTCACATCGCCATGTGATTAACACTCACAGGTCACATCGCCATGTGACCAACATCCAAAGAGTTTACTAGAGTCAATAATCTAGTTCACATCACTATGTGATTAACGCTCAATGAGTTCTGGGTTTGATCATGTTGCTTGTGAGAGAGGTTTTAGTCAACGGGTCTGCAACATTCAGATCCGTATGTACTTCGCAAATTTCTATGTCATCTTGTAGATGCAACTACTACGCTACATTTGGAGCCATTTCAAATAACTGTTCTACTTGGAGCTATTCTAAATTGTTGCTCCATTATACGTATCCGGTATCTCTACTCAGAGCTATCCGGATAGGTGTTAAGCTTGCATCGACGTAACCCTTTACGACGAACTCTTTTACCACCTCCATAATCGAGAAAATTCCTTTGTCCACTAGTTACTAAGGATAACTTTGACCGCTGTCCTGTGATCCATTTTTGGATCACTCTTGTACCCCTTGACTGACTCATGGAAAGGCACACTTCAGGTGCGGTACACAGCATAGCATACTGTAGAGAGCCTATGATAAAAGCATAGGGGACGACCTTCCTCCTTCCTCTTTCTTCTGCCGTGGTCAAGCTTTAAGTCTTAACTTCATACCTTACAACTGAGGCAAGAACTCCTTCTTTGACTGATCCATCTTGAACACCTTCAAGATCATGTCAAGGTATTTGCTCATTTGAAAGTACCATTAAGAGTTTTGATCTATCCTTATAGATCTTGATGCTCAATGTTCAAGTAGCTTAATCCAGGCTTTCCATTGAAAACTACTTTCCAAATAACCCTATATGCTTTCCAGAAATTCTACGTCATTTCTGATCAACAATATGTCAACATATATTTATCAGAAATTCTATAGTGCTCCCACTCACTTCTTTGGAAATACAAGTTTCTCATAAACTTTGTATACACCCAAAATCTTTGATCATCTCATCAAAGCATACATTCCAACTCCGATATGCTTACTCCAGTCCCTAGAAGGATTGCTGGAGCTTTGCATACTTATTAGCATCTTTCAGGATAGACAAAACCTTCCGGTTGTATCACATACAACCTTTCCTCAAAAACGTCGAGGAAACAATGTTTTGACATCCTATCTGCAAGATTTCATAAATAATGCAGTAATCGCTAATATAATTCCAACAGACTCTTAGCATCGCTACGAGTGAGAAAGTCTCATCGCAGTCAACTCCTTGAACTTGTCGGAAAACATCTTAACGACAAGTCGAGCTTTCTTAATGGTGATACTTACCATCATTGTCCGTCTTCCTTTTAAAATCCATCTGTACTCAATAGCCTTACGACCATCGAGCCGTTCTGCCAAAGTCTACACTTTATTTTCATACATGGATCCTCTCTCGGATTTTATGGCCTCGAGCCATTTATCAGAATCCGGGCCCACCATCGCTTCTCCATGGCTCATAGGTTCATTGTTGTCTAGCAACATGACTTCCAAGACAGGATTACGTACCACTCTGAAGTATTACGCATCCTTGTCATCCCACGAGGTTTGGTAGTGACTTGATCTAAAGTTTCATGATCACTATCATAAGCTTCCACTTCAATTGGTGTAGGTGCCACAGGAACAACTCCTTGTGCCCTGTCACACACTAGTTGAAGAGACGGTTCAATAACCTCATCAAGTCTCCACCATCCTCCCACTCAGTTCTTTCGAGAGAAACTTTTCCTCGGGAAAGGACCCGATTCTAGAAACAATCCCTTATTGCTTTCGGATCTGAGACAGGAGGTATACCCAACTGTTTTGGGTGTCCTATGAAGATGCATTTATCCGCTTTGGGTTCGAGCTTATCAGCCTAGAACTTTTTCACATAAGCGTCGCAGCCCCAAACTTTTAAGAAATGACAGCTTAGGTTTCTCTAAACCATAGTTCATACGGTGTCATCTTATCGGAATTACGTGGTGCCCTATTTAAAGTAAATGTGGTTGTCTCTAATGCCTAACCCATAAACTATCGTGGTAATTCGATAAGAGACATCATGGTATGCATCATATCCAATAGGGTGCAGTTACGATGTTCGGACACACCATCCCACTATGGTGTTCCAGGCTGTATTAGTTGTGAAACAATTTCCACAATGTCTTAATTCTGTGCCAAACTCGTAATTCAGATATTCATCTCTATGATCATATCATAGATATTTTATCCTCTTGTCACGACGATCTTTCAACTTCACCCTGAAATTACTTGAACCTTTCAATAATTCAGACTCGTGATTCATCAAATAAATGTACTCAACATCTACTCAAATCATCTGTGAAGTAAGAACATAACGATATCCACTACACGCCTCAGCACTCATTGGACTGCACACATCAAAATGTATTACTTCCAACAAATTGCTTTCTAGTTCCATTTTACTGAAACCGAGGCTTTCAGTCATCTTGCCCATGTGGTATGATTTGCATGTCTCAAGTGATTCAAAATCAAGTGAGCCCAAATGGTCCATTTGCATGGAGTTTCTTCATGCATATACACCAATAGACATGGTTCGCATGTCTCAAACTTTTCAAAAACGAGTGAGCCCAAAGATCCATCAACATGGAGCTTCTTCATGCGTTTTATACCGATATGACTTACGTGGCAGTGCCACAAGTAGTTGGTACTATCATTACTATCTTATATCTTTTGGCATGAACATGTGTATGACTACGACCGATATTCAATAAACCATTCATTTTAGGTGTAAGACCATTGAAGGTATTATTCAAATAAACAGAGTAACCATTATTCTCCTTAAATGAATAACCGTATTGCGATAGTCATAATCCAATCATGTCTATGCTCAACGCAAACACCAAACTCGATGGTAGAGGGAGTGTATGATATTTGATCAACATTGGAAACACTTCCAACACATATCGTCAGCTCACCTTTAGCTAGTCTCCGTTTATTCTGTAGCTTTTATTTTGAGTTACTAACACTTAGCAACCGAACCGGTATCTAATACCCTGGTGCTACTAGGAGTACTAGTAAAGTACACATCAACACAATGTATATCCAATATACTTCTATCGACCTTGCCAGCCTTCTCATCTACCAAGTATCTAGGGTAATTCTGCTCCAGTGGTTGTTCCCCTTATTACAGAAGCATTCAGTCTCGGGTTTGGGTTCAACCTTGGGTTTCTTCACTAGAGCAGCAGCTGATTTGCCGTTTCATGAAGCATCCCTTTGTTCCCTTGCCCTTCTTGAAACTAGTGGTTTCACCAACCATCAACAATTGATGCTCCTTCTTGATTTCTACTTTCGCGGTGTCAAACATCGCGAATATTTCAAGGATCATCATATCTATCCCTGATATGTTATAGTTCATCACGAAGCTCTAGCAGCTTGGTGGCAATGACTTTGGAGAAACATCACTATCTCATCTGGAAGATCAACTCCCACTTGATTCAAATGATTGTTGTACTCAGACAATCTGAGCACAAGCTCAACAATTGAGCTTTTCTCCCTTAGTTTGCAGGCTAAGAAAATCGTCGGAGGTCTTATACCTCTTGACGTGGGCACGAGCCTGAAATCCCAATTTCAGCCCTCGAAACATCTCATATGTTTCGCGACGTTTCAAAACCGTCTTCTGTGCCTCAACTCTAAACCGTTTAACTGAACTATCATGTAGTTATCAAAAATGTGTATGTCAGATGTTCGCAACATCCACAGACGACGTTCGAGGTTCAGCACACTGAGCGGTGCATTAAGGACATAATCCTTCTATGAAGCAATGAGGACAATCCTCAGTTTATGGACCTAGTCCGCATAATTGCTACTATCAACTTTCAACTAAATTTTCTCTAGGAACATAACTAAACAGTAGAACTGAAGCACGAGCTACGACATAATTTGCGAAGACCTTTTGACTATGTTCAGGATAATTAAGTTCATCTTATGAACTCCCACTCAGATAGACATCCCTCCAGTCATCTAAGTGATTACATGATCCGAGTTGACTAGGCCGTGTCCGATCATCACGTGAGACGGACTAGTCAACATCGGTGAACATCTTCATGCTGATCGTATCTACCATACGACTCATGCTCGACCTTTCGGTCTTCTGTGTTCCGAGGCCATGTCTGTACACATGCTAGGCTCGTCAAGTCAACCTAAGTGTTTCGCGTGTGTAAATCTGTCTTACACCCGTTGTATGTGAACGTTAGAATCTAACACCCGATCATCACGTGGTGCTTCGAAACAACGAACTGTCGCAACGGTGCACAGTTAGGGGGAACAGTTTCTTGAAATTATTATGAGGGATCATCTTATTTACTACCGTCGTTCTAAGTAAACAAGATGCATAAACATGATAAACATCACATGCAATCAAATAGTGACATGATATGGCCATCATCACTTTGCTCCACTTGATCTCCATCTTCGGGGCTCCATGATCATCATCGTCACCGGCATGACACCATGATCTCCATCATCATGATCTCTATCATCGTGTCTTCATGAAGTTGTCTCGTCAACTATTACTTCTACTACTACAGCTAACGGTTAGCAATAAATTAAAGTAATTACATGACGTTTATGTTGACAAGGAGGTCATAAATAAATTAAGGCAACTCCTATGGCTCCTTCCGGTTGTCATACTCATCGACATGCAAGTCGTGATTCC
Source organism: Triticum urartu (assembly GCF_003073215.2). NCBI lineage: Eukaryota > Viridiplantae > Streptophyta > Magnoliopsida > Poales > Poaceae > Triticum > Triticum urartu. The sequence goes on from NC_053025.1 coordinate 33,451,656, forward strand.
TATTACAAGAACATGATCAATCTCATACATCACATATATCATTCATCACATCCTTTTGGCCATATCACATCACATAGCAGCAACGTCTCCTCCTTCTTGATCCAGCAAGGGGGAAGGAGAGGTTGATGGAGATCCAACAGCATGATGGCGTGGTGGTGGAAGTAGCGGGATTCCAACAGGCCTTCGCCAAGCGCTGCGGGAGGAGGGAGATGTGTCATGGGAGGGAGAGGGAGGCGCCAGGGCTCAGGTATGGTTGCCCTCCCTTCCCCCCACTATATATAGGGCCAAGGGAGAGGGGGAGGGCGCAGCCTTGCCCCTTCCTCCAAGGAAGGGTGTGGCCAAGGGGGGGGGAGGAGTCCATCCTCCCCAAGGCACCTCGGAGGTGCCTTCCCCCTTTAGGACTCTCCCCTCCTCTTGTCCCTTTGGCACATGGGCCTCTAGGGGCTGGTTCCCTTGGCCCATATAGGCCAAGGCGCACCCCCTACAGCCCATGTGGCCCCCCAGTGCAGGTGGCCCCACCCGGTGGGCCCCCGGGACCCTTCCGGTGGTCCCGGTACAATACCGGTGACCCCGAAACTTGTCCCGATGGCTGAAATAGCACTTCCTATATATAATTCTTTACCTCCGGACCATTCCGGAACTCCTCGTGACGTCCGGGATCTCATCCGGGACTCCGAACTACTTTCGGGTTACCGCATACTAATATCTCTATAACCCTAGTGTCACCGAACCTTAAGTGTGTAGACCCTACGGGTTTGGGAGACATGCAGACATGACTGAGATGACTCTCCAGTCAATAACCAACAGCGGGATCTATATACCCATGTTGGCTCCCACATGTTCCACGATGATCTCATCGGATGAACCACGATGTCAAGGACTTAATCAATCCCGTATACAATTCCCTTTGTCTAGCGGTACGATACTTGCCCGAGATTCGATCGTCGGTATCCCGATACCTTGTTCAATCTTGTTACCGGCAAGTCTCTTTTACTCGTTCCGTAACACATCATCCCGTGATCAACTCCTTGATCACTTTGTGCACATTATGATGATGTCCTACCGAGTGGGCCCAGAGATACCTCTCCGCTTACACGGAGTGACAAATCCCAGTCTCGATTCGTGCCAACCCAACAGACACTTTCGGAGATACCCGTAGTGCACCTTTATAGTCACCCAGTTACGTTGTGACGTTTGGCACACCCAAAGCACTCTTACGGTATCCGGGAGTTGCACAATCTCATGGTCTAAGGAAATGATACTTGATATTAGAAAAGCTTTAGCATACGAACTACACGATCTTGTGCTATGCTTAGGATTGTGTCTTGTCCATCACATCATTCTCCTAATGATGTGATCCCGTTATCAACGACATCCAATGTCCATGGTCAGGAAACCGTAACCATCTATTGATCAACGCGCTAGTCAACTAGAGGCTTACTAGGGACATGGTGTTGTCTATGTATCCACACATGTATCTGAGTTTCCTATCAATACAATTCTAGCATGGATAATAAACGATTATCATGAACAAGGAAATATAATAATAACTAATTTATTATTGCCTCTAGGGCATATTTCCAACAAAAATGATGCCCATTGTATAATCAGACCAAAGCAATGAAGCAGCTAGTGTTGGCCAATAAATAGTACAATACTACTTTTCTGCAGTCCATGAAGTGAATATCCTATCTTTCTGTGTCTATTTTCAAATGGCACTACATGCAGTGACTATACTATTCTCTTGTGTAGTTCAACCAAGATTGCGGGCACTTTGTTGGTTTGCCAAATAGCAACGGGCAGACATCTCTGTCTGCACAAATATCAAGCAGCTAGTAAACATATACCACACCTTGTATTTTCGGTTTAAACATGTTTCTTCCGCTTAGCATCTGTCATGTTCTGCACTGGAGAATCTGATACAGTTATGTTTTGCCCTGGACAATTTCATACTAAATTGATTTGTTGGTTCAGAGCAAAAATATAGCGCCTATTCTTCATCAGACCAAGGATATCCATTTTCGCAGTGATGGAAGAGGTGAAATCGATACAACCAAAATTGAGCATCCAGCCATTGAATCCTATCCTGCACCTCCAATGTAGGTCCACCCTGCCAATAAATTCACATGCAAACCGCTAGTGTTACTATCTAATGACAGTACAAAAAGAGTAGCAAGATAGTAGCAAACCATGTACCTTCGTAATGAACAGCTCATAGTGCCACCAATTGGATATAAAGGTTGGGAAAAACATGCTCCTAATGTTGAACCAGTTGGACTTTTTGTGCAGTTCCACGAAAATCGAGCATCCCTGTTTGCATAGATATTGAAAGTGTGATTACTCTAAAAGTGGCACTAGTTGAAGCATAGACTCACAAATATAAGCATTCCAATTTCTTAATGGGAAAAGGTAGCAAGACTATTTCTAACCACTTGTTTGAAGGAATAAATAAAGCAACAATGGTTGATGTCAGGAAGGCATACGTACAGTAGTTTTTTTTTCTGAAAAACTGAGCCATTCCTGACCTTTCCTCTTCTTTTAAGCAAATTTTGTGCAGTTCTACTAAAATAAAATGCCATCACCGCCTTGAAAATTCAATGACACTGTACAAAAGGAAATGACTTAACATTACATCATGATGTCAGGTATGTAGTCGACAGGCATTAGAGACAAACATACAGACCTCCTCAAGAGAACAGCCGGAGGAGGAGGTGCCCACTCTTGACCTTTCCTCTTGTCTTCATAATTGTCTGTGCAGTTTAACCAAAATAAAATGACATCAGCGCCTTGGCATTTTGGTGACACTGTACAAAAAAATTAACTTATCTCATGAAAGTGAGGTATGTAATCTATAAGCATTAACAGTGCAAAAATATGACGGGAGTAACAAGTTTCATCGTTGGTATACTGGCTGTGCAACAGCATTAGAATGACTTATAGTTGAAAAATCTTTAATACATCCACAATCAACAGCTAACCCTGAAATAATCCAGTGACATTAAATGGCATTGCTTAAATTTATGGGTGGCATTAGACTGAGAGCGGCATTAGTTAAATGTGGCATCACTTTAGCAATAGCATTGCTTGACTTGACTGCTGGCGTTATACTAACAGCAAAAAAAGTGGCAATAAGAGCATGGGAGGCACCAGTACGATGTACCTCCACGGACGCAGAGTGGTGAGGGAGGTATGGTTGCCCAGAGCAACAAATATCCAGGCAGCATATGTGGATTACGGTCCAATTTTTGTTCTCTTTAGCCACCTTTTTCCTATGCAAGGACAACAAACCAATCGACCTGGTCATTCTCTATTGCGTTGTCATGCCTTTCTACCCTTCTTCAACTAAGAGACACGAGACTCGTACCTTAGCTACTGATTTTCCCCTTTTCAACCTAGATGCGGGTTCGATGCCTACTCTCTTGGACAGTACAGTCTCCCTTCCTTTCCTTATTCAACCCAAACATGGATTAGTCTGCATGAAGTAGGGTTTCCTTTAATAGTGCAAATTATGGTTTTCGTCTGCGTGGCCAGCAGAGTAGAGGATAGCAAATTGGGAAGATGGTGGAGTGGAAAAAGATCCACATGCAACGACATAGCAGATGGGGCAATAGAACAAGGTTATGGCTCGAAAAGAGGTAGCATACCTGAGGGTCGGCGGGAAGTGGCTTCGCTCGTGGTCGTCGTCCTCCGCACACACTACGGCAACGAGCTTGGGGACGGAGGCCATCCCGCGCGGTCGCTAGGTTTGAGAGGACGACCTTGTCGTCAGTGCGTGACCTCGCTCGCTGATGACGAGTGCGTCAACGCTGCACGTCCTTCTCTTCCCCGGTGGATCTGTGACCACCGGTGAGGAGGGAGAGAGGGGCCGTCTTTTTTAGATCTGGAGAGAGGGTGGTAGTGTGAGAAGCAAGTGGGCAGCCCTTAGCAAGAAAGCGCTGAAGCTCCAGCCTATATATCTTTTTTATACTACTAGTACTGGAGGTGGGGGAGTGGTAGAGTAGTTTATATTTTCTCTGCGTACAGTACCAGTTATTTGTGCTTCAAAACTGATCGGCACGCCATTAAAATAATAAAGGTCAATAACTAATGCGGCACCTCGGGCCAGCGCGGCCAGATCGCATTTTGCACGAGAAATTACACACCATGTTTCGTTGACATGTGGTCCCGTTCCAACATATCAGTGAGACGACGACGAGTAGTAGGGAGTATTTCCGAACGGACGTGTAAGCCGGGGCGCCTCTTCGTGAACCGTGGCAAACTCGCAACCGTCCACCGACTCTTCGCCTTTCCCTCTTGATTTGGAACTGCTGTCGCACGCTCTTCCTCTCCCTCCTCCATTTTCCTTCAGCCCTTCACCCTTTCTTCTGCCATTGTTCGATCATCTTCTCCATGGAGGGAACAGGCCAGAAACGACCCCGTTATTCTTGCCCCGATCTGAAAGATGACGTGGTGGAGGAACTCATTGATCGGTGCGACGTCATCACCTCGGCTAGCATGGCAGGTTCGTTCAAGCCCATTCTTGACTCAACTGATAACATCATTGCAAGGAACCCAAGGGTCAAGGAGCGGTTTGATCTCCCCTATCTTCTTCGTCGTGACCCTGATGACTGGCGCCGGCACGACGGAGGCCTCGCCCTGTGCAAGTTGATGCCGCTTGATAATGATACGTGTGATGTTAAGATGCCATCGCTTGAGGGCAAGGGTTGGGCGGGCGCAAATGGGGATTGGGTTGTTTACATTGGGTCCAACTGTGAGTGGGAACTTGTGAATGTGTACACTCGTCACCGGGTTCCACTTCCAAAAATCTCAGCACACTGCCCAGAGGTTGAGCACACCGGTAATGTACGCACGTTCAAATATGATCATGGTGACTTTCTTCTACGGAAGGTAGCAATTTGTCGAGTTCCCAACCGCTCTTGGAATTACAAAAACTATGATGTTGTTGCTATCTTCGACAAGCTTGTTGCCGTCCTTGATGGTTTGTCTCGATGGATATTGCTCAAAAATCAGTTTCTGTGCACGAAGGAGTACTGTGATGCAATTGAATATGAGGGCCTTGTGTTTGCTTGCACCACTCGTGGCACTCTTTATGCATGGCATCCTCGTTGTTTCGGTACGTTTGTCTTCCACCGTAATTATAATTGTTTCATCCACATGCATGCGGGTTAGCAAGTTTCCCTTTACCAATTAACCTTCTTCTTGTGTTTCCAAGGTCCTGTGAACATCCCACCACCTATACTTGAAGATTTTTATAACCAAGGGGGAGATGACGATGGTGATGATCACGAGCATGAGGACGAGCAGCGCCGATATACTCTATGGCGCCTGGCAACTAATTCCGATGGATCACCTCTTCTTGTGTGTATACAGCCCACTGATGATGTTACTGCTAAGGAAGCAGGTGTAGTCTCCCATGGTCGCACTCTCCAGACCTATTCCAACACCCGTTGCATGGTATTCGGGATGGATACTAGTGTGCTAGCGCCAACTCCTTCTCCATGGCACAGAATTGATAGTCTTGGAGAAAACTCGCTCTTCCTTGGACAAAACTATCCGATGATGGTGAAAGGCGATCCAACTACTGTTGACACATTTATGAGAAGCAACTGTGTCTATACCTCGGACATTTGGGTGGTTCCCTACCCTGGTACTGATATAGTAGGCCGCTTCAGCCTGGATGATCAGTCCCGCGTTGGTCTCCAGATTGACAACGGATGGCCCGTCCCAGAGAATCACTTGTGGTTCAAAGCAAGCGTTTCCAACGCCGAGGAATGGTTGAGTTGAGTTCATTTCATGGCTTGTTATTTGTTGCGTGGTGAAAATTTTAGTATTTATAATGTATCCTCGTTGTCGATGTGGGTTGATGACCTGTTATTCTATGTAATAAAATGATATGCCTGTGATAAACTTACTATACTAAATTTATGAATGGCTTTCGAGTCGCTTCTCTGAGTGAGTGGTGCGACGAGGCAAAAAATATTTTCCGAATACATAATTGTATGTGCATTGCAACAGGTTATCGGATGAGGCCAATCAACAATAGTAGTACACTATTTGTACTAGCTTCACATGCTTCGCGCGTCGGGCGGATGTTTTTACTGTAGCCATATGTTAATGTGTTCGTTGTACGTAACCAGCACCTCGAATCCTCGATATACTAGTAGTATAGTATATAGTAGGAGTAAGTAGTAGGAGTAGTAGGGTGGCATGGGCCAGAACAAGCATTCACGTCCAGGAGTACGGCACACGCCACCACCACGACATCCATCTGACACCATATTATTTCTTGGAGTCCGTGCGAGAGCAATCTCTTCAACCTCGTCGTTTCTCTAACTTCAGCCATCGCGCGGCGGGCGAGGTGGGGGTTTGCCGATAGTCGGTTTCCTTAACTGCGGTCCCACTTGTAAGGTCAACTCCAACGCACGACCCCAAATGGACCTCCGTTTTGCACGAACTCCAACGATAATTTTGACTAGAAAAGCAAGACCAAAGAAAACAAGAACCACAAGAATACATTTTACTATTCCTGTAGTAAGTTGGATTAGTGCCTTCTTGATGCATTCATTGTTGATCTGCGGAGGCTCGATCTAGCGTGCTTCTTTCTTCTTCGAGTGTAAAGAAGTAGACGTTGCTTCCTCGCATCTAGTCTCATGTCTAGCCTCTATTCTAGTAGGAGTATCAACAAGTGCACTAATCTCATGTCTAGCCTCTATTCTATACTAGCTAAAAGTGATAGAACATCTACTAAATTGCGCTCTATCAATATATGGATGTACTCTTCTTCCCAATACAAAAACTTGCATCCATTCTACTCCCTCCGTTGCACAATACATGCCTTCTATTTGTCAAAAATATATATGTATCTAGACATGTCTTAGTATATAGCTAGGTACATCCATTCTACTCCCTCCGTTGCACAATACATGCCTTCTATTTGTCAAAATATATATGTATCTAGACATGTCTTAGTATATAGCTAGGTACATCCATTCTACTCCCCCCGTTGCACAATACATGCCTTCTATTTGTCAATATATATATGAATCTAGACATGTCTTAGTATATAGGTACATCCATTTTTGGACAAATGGAAGTCAAGTATTTTGGAACGGAGGGAGTACACAATAAATTTTTTAAGTTAGCAAAACTAGTCTAATCCGAGAGCAGAACCGAAGATTTGGTCAGGTTCTTCCTCCTTTTGCCGACACGTGGGACGTCCAGCATCCAGGCCGTGTCATGAAAGAAAATAGAGTGGTAGTTGAAGCCACGAGATGTGCATCTTGGGTTAAACTGTAAATAGAATCTTACTACTCTTGAGTAACTCCAAAAGCGGCCACCAAAGATCTTTACTGGATTTGTTTTTCATCACCAGCATGTTGAGTTGAAAGATGTGCAGGTTCAGTGGGTCCTCTTGCGTTTTCACTGACATGTGGGGCCGCATGTGAGCAAACAGACGATGGGCTCCACGCGTCCGCTGGCTGGCTGAGAAGAAAGATAGAGGAGGGCTGAGCACGGACTGCAGCAAATTTGTTCTACGTACCTCGATATAGGCTCGATATAAAGTGGGGTGGCATGGGCCATAACTAGAATTCACGTCTAGCAGTACGGCACACGCCACCCACACGAGTCCCATCCGACACCAATTTTCTTGGAGTCCGTGCTACAGCCATCTCTTCTCCCTCCTGTCCTTTTTTCTCAGCCATCGCGCGGTGGGCGGGGTGGGGGTTTGCCGATAGTCGGTTTGCTCAACTGTGGTCCCACTTGTAAGTGAAAATGCAACACCGCACGCATTCCCGCTTGAGCGGCGTGCCAGACCAACCGTGTGGGGGTGCGACACGAACACGGCAGGCTTTTCCTTTTGAACTCGTAACTTGTAAAATTTGGTTCTGCTCCATGGCGTGACCGATAGATAGAAAATAACGATTTTGCCTAGAGTAATGAGAAGTTTGCTTCTGGCGCCGTTCATGCATGGAGTACATACGAAAATTATGAAGTTGATGCGAAAGGTAAGATAATTTGCGCGTACACGTGGGTGATTATGTCGATGGTGTCTTGCTGCGCCAGGCGCTGCGCGGCGAGCGCGACCTCGAGGTGGACATTCTCCGGCACGACGGCGGGCAGTCGCAGGGCCACCAGTGTGTCGAAGAAGTTGTTACGATAGTGGCCGTTGAGGGTGGCGGGCATCGCAGAGCCTGGGCGCGTCGGCTGGTGGCTTACGTCAAAGTCGTCTGCAAGCTTCTTGACGACGGTGAACTTGTCGAGGAAACCAACGAGGACCTCGTCGAACAAGGAGACGAAGCTGTCGTCCAAGCGGCTCCTCGCCCTGGCGGCCTCAAGCAATACTACCTGCCGGGCCGCAGGCCGGCGTCGTGGACATCGCGCTCATCGCCTCCATGGGTCTAGCGTAGCTTCTAGTCAACTGATCTTGCGATTCGAGTGATCACTCAGCCCTTGGTTAGCGTGCGTAGGTGCGTAGGATTTCGTACTACTCCTCGGCCCTCTACTGCACCTTCCTTTGGCTGTATGATAGGTGGGCCAGCCACCCCCTGGGGCCACGTGTCATTCACCTCCTGACCCGTCTCTCACATGCACCCTGCTAGTGTATATATAGTGGTTTTCTTTTTCTCTCCATATCAACCATTTTATATTGCGTACGTGTCATTCAAGAGTGAAATGGTGGTTGCTTCTTCCGACTAACTTACTGTGTGATTTGACTGCTCCTTAGTGGCCTCTACACGTACTCCCCCTACGTGTATGCAACAGTCACACGTACACATGGACGCAAAAACGCGCGCGACGCCCTAATGCATGCATGTCCGAGCACACGACGGAACACACACGGTGACGCTCAAGTGCTCAACCTACACGTGCATGCACACACATACTCAGTCAGGGTGAGCTAGTGACCGTATGAACACCGGAAAATATATATGTTGAGCGCAATGAGCGTATTATGAAGTCCACTGACCGTACTTTTACAAATATACAGTGACAGGCAGTGTATTTATCTCGTTTGAAATTAAGCCATGTTAACCGGGGAGGAGGCAGCATGGACTAGCATTACTTTGTTGTGTCCCGTCAACTAGCCGAACGAGGAGAAGGTTGCAGGACGGGAGAAGCTTGCGCGCGGTGGCTCACAGGACAAGGAGAAACTTTTGACTAATGCAGGCTCTCCCTCACTCAGGCGGTGGACGTGCAACAGTTAATTCAGTGTCAGATTGCCAGAAGCATACTACACTATACTACTAGGAACCGGATGGAGGAGCGCCTGCACTCTTATTATAATTTTAAAATGTGATAAAGCAATCTTCAACACATTTGGTTCTCTTTGAGGGTTCTCGCATGTGATAATGGAAGTTGATTGCATGGAACACTCGCCACAATTCTCGCTTAATTCTGGCTCATATCCTGTTACAAATAGTAGCGCTCAGTAATATTTCCTTTTTTTGTTATTTAGCATGTAAACAGGTCAGCAAACCTTGCGGCGCATCTTCGTGCGAACCGTGCTTGCTGCACTTTGAATGTGGCCGAGAGCTGGCTTGATGAAACACCTCGCTTCCTACTTCTTTTTTTGGCTTCCTAGTGACCAGTGTCTTGGCTGATCGTCCTAAGAATGCTTATATATGAATAAAGCTCTCTCATTTACCAGCAAAAAAGATTAAGCCATATTAACCGGAAAGGAGGGAGTATGGACTAGCACTACTTTTTGGTGTGTCCCGTCAACTCGCAGAACGAGGAGAAGCTTGCAGGACAAGGTGAAGCTTGCTTACGCCTTTTGACTAATGCAACCTACCCTCGGTGGACATGCATCAGTCCATTCGGTGTCAGGCATACACTGTAGTACCCAACATGCGGAGTACCATCATTGTTCGACTTCATGAAGGGGCGAAGAGCCAAGCGCAGTACTAGTACGCGTACTTGGTTTTGCACCTTCATATTCCCTCCGTCTAGGTGAGTAAGTCACCTTAGGAGTAGCAGCGCGACCTAGGTGGATTTAGATTGGGCGATGAGGAGCACCGGGATGAGCTAAACTTCCAATCACAGCACCGGGACAAAGGAAAGCAAAATCAGCATTTAATCCCATGCCTTTTCAGCTCTCCATGCAGGCCCATGTACTCCCTAATCAACGCATGCATGCAAAACCGTCTTCAATCTTTTCCCTAATCAACGCACAGCCGCAATGCATGCAGTGGTTTCCACGGGGAGGAGAACGAGGCAGCGGAGGGAAACAAGGAGGAAATAGAGCGCTCGTGAATGAGCCTAGGAGGGGATCGAGGAGAATTCAATGTTACACGCCTTATGGTTTTGGGAAAATCTGGATTTCGTAAGGTGACTTACTCACCTAGACGGAGGGAGTACTACTCCACCCTCCGTCACAGTTTACAGGGCGCGCTTCATTATGATGCATTTCTCTCAATGCATTTCCACCACCAGAGAGACTTTAGACGCGTTTGGTTTAATGCTCAATTAATTAGGGCGTGGTAACCGCAATCAAGTCCACAATTTTCTCTCCATGTACTGTACTACTATGGAGTGCATGCATGTGTGTACCCGAGGTGGAAGCACTGCATGCATGTGTGTACGCATTATTCCCTCTAGTAATAGACGCCGTGCTATAATAACTACCAATGCTATTTTTCAGGCCGATCGCTAGTCGCCTTGGTCCCACAGATTTTTTTTCTTTTTTCTGAAGCGCGCTGTATAAACAGTGACGGATGGAGTAGTATGAGCGGATTCAAAGAAGAGCGTATTGATGGTTGCTTCTTCAGAGCAACTTACAGTGGGAAAGGTGGGGCTTATGATTTGACTGCTCATTACTCACTATTAATGCGGCGCAACGACCGGGCTGTGTCTCCCATGCGGTTGTGCACTACCCCCTCGGTTCTTAAATATACTCCGGAGTATTTGTCTTTCTAAAATATGTTGAAATCTCTGTTAAGACGAATAGAATATTTAGGAACGGAGGGAGTACACATAAGAAGCAAAATGAGTGAATCTACACTCTAAAATATGCCCATTTGAAATTTGTAAAAAGACAAATATTTAGGAACGAAGTAGTATAATTTCGTGCATGGCACATGGACCCGGATGATGAAGAGGCTTCTGGCAATGCTATCAAGCTTCCTTCATTTGTTTACATAATTGACGTACTATACAAATAATTTTCCAGCGACATGAAATTGTACAATGGTGTGAGCTTTCAGCTTTTGTTTCGCGTGTCTTGCCATCGATGCTCTTTCGGAAACAATAAAAAACTAACTTCCTTACTAATGCATGTCAATTATTAGCAGATCATAGCTAATAATTACATCACAACTGAAGACAAAGTTGTGAGAAGGTGTTAAATTAAAATTGATCCATGCTTTCATTGGCAGCAATGTCCCCCCAGCTCTGTCTAAATCAACAAGGCATGTTGGGAATAAAAATAGCTGTCTGGAGCATGCAACATTCCGATCATTTTGTGCAGTTCCACTAAAATAGAGCTGAGAGTCCCTGTTCCAAAGATATCAAGTGTGATTATGATAATAGAGGACTGCTGATGAAACAATAAACACACAAATAGAAGTCGGTCACCTTTGCGGTCTCTCTTAAGACTAACTAGTTGGAGAAGATTAGGCTCGGAGTTGGATGAGGAGGATAGAGCAAAACCAATCTCCCTTTGTGCAGTCGCACTGAAATGTAGAGATGTTGCCCGTGTGACATTTTAGTACAACTGCACAAAACACTCTTAAGAAAAAAGTGATTTGTGCAGTTCACCAAAAGGTCGCAATAGCAACGAGGTGAAATGGATAGCCCTGTTTGCAAAAAAGAGGTAGAAAGGAAACAATTACTGGCCAATAATAGTTGATGACACATGCGGCGAAAAAAAGAAGCATATTCCTTGTCCCAAGGGAAGATAACAACACGGCTGTGTTTGTCTAAAACGGTGTGAGGTGAGGACGAGAATGCAATATGGAAAGTACGCCGGACGAGCTACGTTTTGGGCAAAGAACTATGGAAGATCCACATGCAGCAACGTGGGAAAACGGGCAGTGGAGCAAGGCCGGAGGGGATACCTGGAGGTCGTCGGGATGTAACTAGGTGAGCGGCGGCGGGTGGAATCTGCGAGAAGGTGGCGTAGGCCCTGCCGCGCCGGAGCTTGGTCAGAGAGAACGACGTGTACCGCAGATCGGGACGTGCTGCCTCGGCGCCGTCGAATGGAGAAACGATGCACTTCCTCCCTTTCCCCCGGCGGACGAGATGCGGCTGGATCAGTGACCAACGGTGAGAGAGAGAGAGAGAGAGAGAGGCCACCGCACTCCCTTTCCCCCGGCAGACGGGATGCGTCCGGATCAGTGACCAACGGTGAGAGAGAGAGGCCACCGCACTCCCTTTCCCCCGATGGACGGGATGCGGCCGGATCAGTGACCAACGGTGAGAGAGAGAGAGAGGCCACCGCACTCCCTATCCCCAAGCGGACGGGATGCGGCCGGATCAGTGACCAACGGTGAGAGAGAGAGAGGCCACCTGAGCCTTGTGTGAGATACTTTGAAGAGCGGACTACCTTTTCCTCCATAAAAATCATTTTATATTCTGTGTACATGCCATTGAGCGCTACAACTTTATTTAAAAATAACGCGGCAACGCGTCAAGTCGAACTTTGTTTCGTGCACGCGTGGTACACGACCTCGATAGGTAAACAACCACTACAGGCATTCAAATTAGCACGTGGGCTGCCATTTCGTAAAGAAATGAGCTCCACCGTGTACCCGCACGGGTGTGGCTGGGCACGAAGCATGAGTACGTGCACGGTGCACCTATTCTCTTCTTGTATACGTACACCACCTACGTGGGGTTGTGTAAGAGAGATACAAACCTAGAGAGATATAGTGTGTGGGTTCTTGAGAGTTTTTTTTGGGGGGGGGTCAATCAAAAAATTTAACATATGCAATGTCTGTGAAATAGAGTCCTGGATATAACATATATATAGAGGGGGCGATCCACAAGAAGAGAGTGGAGGTATCATCGGCTTGAGGTGTCTATAGAATCAAAGTGAGGGATGATGTGTGTGTGTGCGCACGCGATCGATAAAGAGTGCCATAGAATTTGTGTGTGCCCATGTCAAAGATATAGAGTGGCTGGCCTACTGGAATGTGAAATGGGACATGTGCAGTTTGTCTCTGTGGCATGGATACCTACCTACAGCGCTCGACTATCGGTGTGTGCTGGGGGAAGAGGGAGGCCCAATTAACTATAGAGGTACAATGGCTGGTATATGTGTGGAGGAGGAGAGAGGCCTGCCTCATGTATTAAGGAGATCGATCTGCCTCATGTATTAAGGGAGATCGATCGACATCCATGCATATGTGCAGGAGATGAATAAGGTTGGGAGAGAGACAGAGCTAGAGTGTTGGAGGGGGTGGTAGTGGAGTTGCTTCTAACAAATGGTGGGATAGGCTTGCTAGACAAACGGAGGGCACGCCCGCAATATCAATAAGAGAGGAGATGGCTGCTTGTTGTCTGTGCACGTGCGTGTGAGAGACGGGTCAGGAGGCATGCACGAATGATGAGGGGGGATGATGTGGCTGTGGTAAGCAAACGTAACTACATAGGAAGATCAATCGCCCTTTGTAAGAGAAAGGAGAG